>NC_064810.1:133485142-133554525 GCF_023721935.1 Panthera uncia
ATGCTCTGTCTCTCTCTGTCTCAAAAATAAATAAATGTTAAAAAAAAAAAAAAAAGAAATACAGTCTCAAGCCTCACTCCGGACTTCCTGAACCGAAACCTGCGTTTTATAGGGAAATCCCCAGGTGATTTGTGTGCACAGTAAAGTCTGAGAAGCACTGACGTAGACAAATAAACTTGGGACTCAGCAACTTGCCAGAGCTCACCCTACTAGTAAACTAGAGAACTAGGAGTTTTTCTTACACCTCAGATGGCATCTCTGAGCTGGAGATGTTCAGGCTTCCTGAGTCCCACTGAGATGTTCTTTCTCTCATCCAGGCTGTAACTGTCTACCACCTCAGCAACAGCACTGTAATTTTATTTTTCACATTTTTAATTATTCAGCTGCTTTATTTGTCACCACTCAGGGAATTATTACAAAACTTATGTCTACAATGCTTCTGATTAATGCATATTTAGGCAACTAAGCAGATGTAGAATGGGTTGACTTCTTTGATAATATTAAACATTGATGAAACATATATTTGCACAGCAATAATGATGCCGGCATTTGTATAAATAATAACACATCTATTTCCCTAATCATCTAGGGGGAAAAAAACCACAGTGAGAGTTGACAGAATTACTAAATATGTCTCACTTCCTAGGCAGATCATTTTTGAGTGTAGAAGTTTTTTTTCATGTGAATAAAATTATGCTAATTTATAGCATCTATTACCACTTTCAGATGAAGGAAGTGTATTTGAGCAAAAAACAGTGTGGATGAGACCTGAAGCATGTTTCCAAGATATATCATAAGTTCCAAAGCTTCTGTGTCCATCATGGAAAGCTGAGTGTTTTGTGATGGACTTCTCCACAGTCCTGTAGTTTGATTTTATGTAAGATGTATTCTGAAACCCAGCTTAAGTGATTCTACAGAATATATTTGTTTTTCACATTTTAGCATCTCTGAAATTGAGATTTGTCTTATAATTGACGGGCATGTCACAATTTGTTCAGCAGCATTTTGTTTCTTTTTACAATTGATGGGATTTAAATTCGATCAAATAGGAGATCAGGACTCCCCGGTGAACTTAATCCTAGTCCACAAGGAGCCTGATGGTGAGGAAAGACATGGGATAGAAAGGAGACATCACCCCCACCTGTATTCAGATAAGAAAGGGAGGTGGATAACTGCAAAGAAATGAGATTAAATAAGAAAAGATTCCATGGGTTTCCGTTTTCACAGAGCCAGAGAGAAAAGTCATAGAATCGGCAAGAATATAGCAGAAAGGCAGGAAAGAGGGAAAAGGGAGATGGAAAACAAAAGGGGAGCAAATAAAGCATCAAGATGGAAAATATAACCAACACAGCCACTATTTCGATCATTATTTCCTAGGTGTTACATTCAATTTGCTCCTTCCTTTTCTTAGTTCACACACTGGTCAGTAGAGCTCCTACAGGCTGGGATGAGGAAGGCAGTTTCCACCTCTTTTAGGAGGTATTTTTTCCTTCTCTGGCCCACCCAAGCGGATTAATCGCCCCCACATTGTCTCTCCCCTGCTTCCTACATTTTACTCAGTCCCAAAGCACCTGGGAAGGTTTAAATGATTGTTACAACTTCTATTTGTTTGTTCTTTCAGGTGATATCAAGATTATCGAACAAATCTACAGTCTCACAGGTATGGCTTTTGCCAAAGAACAGAATCTTTATCTAAAATCTGTAGGATTTCCTGTAAATCTGTCTCCCACTTCAGGGTTTTATGTATTTATTTTCTACTTTCCCTAAAATGCTTCCCACTGAAATGTATTGACTGACTTTCTGGAGTTTGGAGCAGAGAAGTATTGAAACTCATCTATTTAAGGGTTTTATTGTTGTTGAAAAGCAGTCATCACCAGAACCTGGCAAAAGTAGGAAAATCCCGAGGAACTGACCTCGGAAGTACATTTGTTATGTTTAAAGTTAATAATCAAATGTTTTCATGTAAGCTTCCGATGATGGTACAACATGGTTATCCATAGTATAAAAAAAAAAATGTCTCAGATATTCTGGAAGGGGTTTCACTTGAGCTCTTAAGATAATCGCAACTTTTTAGAATCCTCCAATTTCACAGAAAACTTTCCCAAGAAATAGTGATTTATCAGATTTATTACCTAGACTTTTACTACCAATGATACTGTGACAGGAACCTAGAAATAGCTCCCTTTTTTGCTCTGTATTCTCCTTGAAGCAGAACCCAACACCTTTCACACACGTGTGTACACACAGACACGTGTACATACAGAGAAACACCAATCCAATCATATAACACACGTAAAAGACATTGATAATTTACTGAAGATAGCTGGGGCCCAGACAGGGTTTACTTTTAATACTATTGAGAAACTTCTTAAAAGCCCTTAAAACATCTCAGAGCATTCAAATGAGTTTCTCTCTGGCACTAGTTGTCTTCTTTCTCGTCTCTACAAAATCCCTCCTCAGGAGCTGGCAAAATGGCCATTATGTTTCAACTCTTCTCAACAGGCAGCCTTTCCTCACTACTTTACCCCCTTGTCCCCAACCACTCCTATATTCTCTTTCTCATGAGAAATTCTGCCTTCCTTTGGATTTTCCGATTTGAATTCCTCACTCCTTCATAGCAAAGTGAAAATGAACATCCCTTCTAAGAACACAACATCTGTAACTTTCAAAAAAAAATCTGTATAATTTAGGCTTCAGCATCAAAATCACCAGCATAACAGCTTCAAGGCAAAAGATATTTATTTCTCTCTCGTGAACAAGGCCAGAGGTGGGTGATATAACTGTGTCAACAGGGTCCTGAGCTTTCTTCTTTTGGTTTCATTATCCTCAACACATGGTTTCCTTTTTTAAGACCTTCTCATTCTCTAAGATGGCTGCTAGAGATCTATCCATTGTATCGGTATTCCAGACTAGACTACTAAAAAAAACAAAACAAAACAAAAACACTGAAGGGTAGGATAGAGGCTTCCCTCTTTCCAGAAGTCTTCCTGTAAGTTCCTTTTAACCTGTCCACTTGCCTGCTATCACCTCAGAACTTAACTTCATGGCCAA
Organism: Panthera uncia; assembly: GCF_023721935.1. Lineage (NCBI taxonomy): Eukaryota > Metazoa > Chordata > Mammalia > Carnivora > Felidae > Panthera > Panthera uncia. The sequence continues at coordinate 133,488,194 of NC_064810.1, forward strand.
CCCAAGAGGCAAAGGAAGCTGAGAAAGGTGATCTTTGGGCAAGGTACATTCCTAAGAATTCTGTTAACTAGCAAAGAAGGGGAGATTATATAAAAAGGGGTAACCAGCACTCTCTGTAGAACCTGCCCTGAGGCAAATGTTTCCATTTTCTTCACTATCAGCATCATCATCATCACGAGGGCAAGCATCTATTTTAAGTACTTTCAGTGCACATTGCTAAGTGTTTTAACTTCCATTATCTAATATCTATATCCTCATACCATTCCCAATTTACAGATGAGGAAAACAAGGATTTAAATGATTTAAATGATGTTACTTGACCACCGTTGCAGGTAGAAGTCTCCAGACTTCTAGGACTGTGTGACCGAAAGTTCACGCATTCAACCATTAGACTTTATTCTGTTTCCCCTGTAGTCATGGCAGGTTTGACTGAATCTAGTCCACTGTGCATTTGAAATGGCTATCCCATAGAATGTCATGAGCTAAATTAGAGATTCCTTTGACTATGGGGAAAAGAACATCATTGCCCTCATGGAAGCATCTGTTGGGAGGAAATGAAGAAGGGGTGGGTCAGAAGACAAGGAAGATATCTGTGGTTGAAATGTATGGCAGTGTATACATGGATGAATCCAGCTGCACGAGGGAAGCAAGCATTTCTGTATGGATAGCCCAGGGAAAGGAGCTGGAACTCCTGTATGGGCGCTGCATGTGGGGCTGGGTGTTTAATAATCCAATAAATTTGGGTCCTGTCTGTAATAATGGTAGGGGGAATAATTAATTCTTGGTGTAGGTAATGTTGGCTCCCTTGATCACAAGTGTCAGTATTTAAGCAACTGCCCCAAGTGCCAAGTCTCCATGATAAAATGGAAGTATGAAATCTGAACAAACTTGTAGAAGTACAAACACTATAGATTATTAGAGAATTACATCAGGACCAGCGGAGCCTCCTTGAACCAAAGGAATGATTAAACTGCCAATGGAAATGTAAACAGAAGTTCAATTAAAGAATTCACTCATTGTTCTTCATTTCTTTGATAAGTTTGCCCCGTGTGTCTTTAACTGGGTGAGCTAATTTTTCTGTTCTCCAGTGCTACTAAACAGTTTCATGAGTAAACTATTTTGCTTAGCTTGGCCAGTTTTAAACAGGCCAGCTGTTGCCTGTTAAAGTCACCACACGTTCAAGTTCATTTTTTGTTGTTGTATGTATCATTATAATGGTTACAGGAAAATCAATAGATACCGATAAGCCAACTGTTTATTAATATGAAGTAATAACCATGACAGCTCATGAGATTTAAATAGCACACTTAGATCTTTTCAGCTTATTATCTTATTTCTATTAGAAATTATTGATGAGCAAGTAGAAACAATTGTATCCTCAAAAGAAAATGAGGCACCAAAAAAAAAAAAAATGAATTGAGCCTTTGGAGCAGAGAAGCCATGTCTGGGGCAGAGCAAGAAACACCCACTCTTCTAATGACTCCATTGAGGGCCACTAGCTTAGCCTTCGCTGTTCTCTCTGCCCTGCCCCATCATCATTATCTTCGTTTCTTTATCCATCCTCTCCCTCACTTCTTCTTAGTCTAAAAGGTTGAATGACTCCAGTCAAGAGTCTAAGATGGGTTTTTTTTTTTCTTCCAAAATTTTATTTAAATTCAAGTTGATTAACATATAGTGTGGTATTGGTTTCAGGAGAATTCAGGGATTCATCACTTACATACAATACCCAGTGCTCATCTCAACAAGTGCCCTCCTTAATGCCCATCACCTATTTAGCCTGTCACCCCACCCACCTCCCCTCCAGCAACCCTCATTTTGTTCTCTATAGTTAAGAGACTCTTATGGTTTGCCTCCTCTCTGTTTTTATCTTATTTTGTTTTTCCTTCCCTTCTCCTCTGTTCATCTGTTTTGTTTCTTAAGTTCCGCATATAGGTGAAATCATATGGTATTTGTCCTTTGTCTTTCTCTGACTTATTTTGCTTAGCATAATACACTCTAGTTCCATCCTAAAAATAGAACTACCTTACCGTCCAACAATTGCATGACTAAATATTTATCTAAAGGATACAAACCCCAGATAAGAAGGGGCACATGCACCCCAATGTTTATAGCAGCATTATTAACAACAGCCAAATTATGGAAAGAGCCCAAATGTCCATATACTGATGAATGGATAAAGAAGATGTGGTTTGTGTATACACACACACACACACACACACACACACACTGGAATATTACTGAGCCATCAAAAAGAATTAAATCTTGCCATTTCCAACAACATGGATGGAACTAGAGTCTAAGATGGGGTTTAGCAAGACTTCTTCCTTTCCCAAGGTTCTCAAGGGGAGCAGGCCAAATGGTTTGCTCCATTTCCTTCCAACTGACATCTGAAAGTAAAGATAGCAGGAAGCAGAATAGCTGTGGATGCCGCGGATCTTACTCCATCTATCTGATCCAAAATAGGAAAGGTTTTTATTCTCAAAGATAATATACTTTTCTGGTTGACCTCCATATAAAGTTCCACTGAAGACCCTACAACTTTAAAATCACAAGGCCCAAGACCTTCCAGTAAAATTGAAAATGTCCTTACTCCTAACGGCATGCCATCATATCCTATTACAGATGACAGGCTGATTAAAATCTAGATGCCAAGCTGGTAAAATGCACTCTTCCTACCAGGACAGTTTAAGAAGACCAAGAGAGGTGTTAGCCGACCAACACCAGGATAGCAGAGAGGGTAAACCCGGGGAGTAGCAGAAATGGCGAGACATTGAACACCTGAATAAATAATAGCAAAATCTGCAAAGTCTTAAGTTTTCATGAGACGTAAGTTTCTAAAAGATTTGACGTTGTTTCGATAGGACCACCAGCATGAATGATACTCCTCTCAAGCGGCCTTTGCAATCTGTACTAATCTATGTTATCACTGATTTAGTCAGAGCCCAAGGGAAATGGCAGCATCAACAAAAGACTCCCGTCCATTGTGGAAGATGAGGAAGAGGAGGAGGAAGGGGAGGAAGAAGAGACAGCCTCCCTCTCTCCCATCTACACAAGGGGATCCTCCTCTTCACGCAGCAAGAAGGTGGGAAGCAGTAAAAGCTATCTAGGCCTGAGCTTGAAGCAGCTGGCCTCAGGAACAGTGCCGTTTCACTCACCTATCAGAGTCTCCAGTTCAAATTCCCCGAAAAACAAACAGGAAACTGACCCCCCTAACCATGGAAAAAGGAAAGAGAGAAACTTGAAATTGCAACTTTCGGCTTTGAATAGTTCTGGACCCCCAGACCTCAGTCCAAGGTAAGAATCACATCATATAATTCTTTCCTAGGTAAAAATGGCTGCCTTTTATTCAAATTGGTACCTAGTTAGTAAATTATTCAGCCCTCTGGGCCTCTCAACCACACAGGTTCCTAGCCTGGGTTCTTCCGCTTTCCTGAATTTTGTGTGTAAATTTTGTTTCTGCGTGGAGGTGTGTACAGTATGACAATAGTTTTAGTTATATTCTCGAAAGGGTCCATTAAATGTTCAGAAGGCCTTCTTCACTCCCTTCGTCCATTTAGCTCTACCTAAGTGTTGATGTTCATTTTCAATGCTATTTTCTTTATCATTGTGGATAACTGAAGCTTACTTTTATTTCTGGCCTCTTTGTTGGTAACACAGCATAGCTCTATTTTTAATTTTAAAAATTCTCTTTAGGATTAACTAAAAATGATTGAGAGGCTGAAAAATCCTGACTCAGGAATGTGAAAGAAGTGGTCTATGAAGCATAAAAGCAATAGTAAAAAATCACATCATAGCTGACAATAAATAGAAGCAAGAAAAAAAAATACTGAGTGCTTCCTATGTCCCATGTCCTCTGCTAGGTAATTTCACATTCGCTATTACATTTAGTCTTCTCAAGAGTCCTGTAAAGTAGTTCATATTATCTATACTATTTTGTCCAAAATCTCAGAGATTAAGTTTGGAAATCTGTATTCAAATTCTATTTTTCTACTTGTAAAGCAAGTGATATTTCTAAATATATTTAGCTACTCTTTTGAAGAACACAATTCATCCATTGAGAGATTTTTTTTAATTTTTTTTTAACGTTTTATTTATTTTTGAGACAGAGAGAGACACAGCATGAATGGGAGAGGGGCAGAGAGAGAGGGAGACACAGAATCGGAAGCAAGCTCAAGGCTCTGAGCCATCAGCCCAGAGAGCCTGACGCGGGGCTTGAACTAGCGGACCGCGAGATCGTGACCTGAGCTGAAGTCGGACGCTTAACCGACTGAGCCACCCAGGCGCCCCGAGATTTTTTTTTTAAATAAGCAAAACACACTTAGAAGTTCAGGAATTCAGTTGAGGATGGTAATTTGAAAACATTGCCTTACTCTTCTCCTTCCTAAATTTGTAATAAGAAGAAAGACAGTAAAATTTAAATAGGGGGGAAATATATCAGAACTGAAAAAGAAAGGTTTATCCTGAACTTATAAGAAGAACATTTTTCCTTTTATATATAGAAAAAGATTGTGAGGACATACATCAAAATGCTAACAGTAGTGGTGCATTACAGGTGATTTTTATTTTCTAATTTTTGTTACTTTTATATTTATATTTTCTACAAAAGACTTACATTTTTTAAATAATGAGTACATTAAATAGCATTTAGCAAGGAGAGAAGACTAGCCAAAGTCCTAATAGTCGTTTATATGAAATTCTTTAACTCTTACTTCAGAGTTCTGTCCAGGTTCAGAGTAAAGGTGTCATCAAGGTTATTTAATGTGATGCCATAATCATTAGGTTAAAAGATTTTAATTCTGGATGAAGTGGTGATTTAATATGAATTCAGAGAAGAGGACTTCAGTAGCTCAAGGTGTTGAATCTAAGAATAAATAAGCTTGCAAATTCTACAGCATTTCTGTCCAAGAGAAATATAATGTGAGCTAAAATTGTGAGGCACATATGTAACTTTAAATTTTCTAGTAGCCACATTTTTAAAAAACAAACAAAACAAAAAACCCACATACACAAGTGAAGTTAATTTTAATAATATATTTTATTTGACTCACTCTGTCCCAAATAATTAATTTCAAGTGTAAATAATAGTAAAATTTTACTAATAAAACCATTTGCATTTTTTACTCAAATATTCAAAATCTAATGTGCATTTTATGCTTACAGCACAGCTCAACTTGCATAAGCCACATTTCAGGTGCTCAATAGCCATACAAAGCTAATGGCTACCATATTGGAGAGCACAGCTTTAGAGACTGCAGAATTTAGAAATCAATACAATATTTTTAAGTCTCCTAGAAATACTGGAACCTATAAGCAAAAATGCACAACTAGCCAATTTCCTTTATTTTAAACAGGATCGTTGATGGAATTGAAGATGGAAACAGCAGTGAGGAAAGCCAGACTTTTGACTTCGGCTCTGAACGCCTCAGACCAGAGCCCAGAGTTTCTCCTCCTCTAGGAGGTAAGCTCTATATTTAGTCTTCTGTCAAGGGGTGGTATTTCTTTTTAACTTGTAACGTTTGGCATTGACCCTTTTTTGCCTTCCCATTCTCTGAGTATTTCCCACATGTTAGAACTTTACCCATGCCATGGAAAAATTTGATTTGAGTCTATGCCATCTCCAAGTTTCTAAGATATCATTTGTAACTGTTCCTCTGTCCAGCCTAGATGCCCTGCCATTTACCAGCCCAGGTAAATGGTGTGTTAGGAGACTCAAATGTCTGCTATTCATTAAAGGGTGACCATGTTTTCTTAGGATAGATGCAGATTAATCCACAAAAATAACATTACCAAGAAGAAAAGCTGTGTTGGTTGTACACTATAGGAACATAGGTTATATTTATCCAACTTCTTGAGGAGCGATCCTGTATTTGCATTTTGTCAAAGGATGAAACAACTTCAGAAGGATGTTTGAAGGTTGGAAATGAGGGAGATCTATATGAAGCACTGTGCTCTAGCAATGGTAGATTAATGTAAGGGTACTCCCAAACCCAACCCAGGTTCCTCCTTCTCCCTTGCCTTCTTGAGCTCATTGCCCATAAAACGTAATCTGTCAACATAATGAAGGCCAGAAATGACAAAGAAATTGTAAAGAAGATGCACCTGTAGTTAATAAAGGGAGAATAATGAACAAGCATAGGCTAGCCAAAACAATTACCAGAAAACTGTAAGATGAAAGGCCAGCAGTCCCTGCCAGCTCTGTCCTCCCCTTCCCACTCAGCTCTGAGATCCTTGTGTCAGGATCCATTACTAATTAGTGAATCCCTCCATGAACAAAGCCAAGCCCAGTAAAGACTTTTGAATGTACGGTCCTGGGTGTGTGTGTAGGTCTCCTTTTGGTGGAATTGCAGTATTCCATCTCAGCAGTCCTTCCTGGCCCTCATTATCGTCTAGGGAAACGGAAGGGTCCTTGCAAGCCTCCTTGCTGTGGGTGGGGGAGGGGAGGTGTGCAGGGGGAATGGAAGACGGGGAAAGAAGGAGTGCAGATGTCAGTCAACAATCCTGATTCGTTCATTCAGTTGACTTACATGTGCTGATATTACTCTGGGGAAAGAGGCACAGAAAGCATATAGCCACACTGATGTATTTGCTGCAAAAGTTGATGGCAGGTCCCAACCGGAAGTTTTCCTTATTGACTCACCTAGACCTGGAGATGATGCACAGAACCTCACCATGTCTATCCACCTATTTCTGCTCCCACCATCTCCTTAGCCTTCTCTTCTCCTCTTCCCAGTATGTAGCCCGATACTCATGCCCTCAAGCAACAGATTTTCTTAGCTCTATCTCGTAAATATCCCTCGATTCTAAGATTTTGTATCCTTACTGCCACCATATTTTTCCTTGCCACATCCATCTCTTGCCTGCTTTGCTACCAGAGTCTCTTCCCTGGTCTCACACTGCTCTCCATTCAGAGTAAACATTTTTAAAAATACAAATTTATTCTATAACTCTGATCCTATGCATAAAACACTGACAGGGCTTCCTATTACCCTTAATGTGAAATTCAAACCTATTACCTAATTGCCTTTTAAATGTCTCTTTTCCCTGCTAGATTCTAAACTCCATGAGGGTCAATTATATTTTCTTTATTCATTGTTCTCTCCTCTAAAGGAGGCTTAGCCTACCATATATGTTCTCTAATCATTCATTGAATTCATAGATTAACTTTGCAAAATTCTTTGCAAAATGAAAATTATATATATATATATATATATATATATATATCCTTTCTACTCCAGCTAGCAACGATTTATCTGTACTTTTGTCCCTGACAGAAATAAATGTATTTGGAAGAGCAAGGTTTAAAAAAAAAAAAGTGGAGATAAGAGAACCAGAAAATGGGAGAAATTATCTTTTAGAGCAATTCAGGAGGAGATAGGAAATCTGCAGTAGAGTTTAGCACCTGAAATAGAAGTTGGGTGGCGGCAGGGTAGGGGTGCAGAGGCTCTAATGGACACAGGAATCAATATTTAGGGGAGAAAAAGAGGAGGAGGAACAGAACATCCCTTTTCTATGGTTTAGTCATTGGCTCTGATATATTTTTAGAGAATGGTCAAAAAAGAGGAAATGTCAGGCACCTGTGTGGCTCAGTCGGTTGAGCGTCCGACTTCGGCTCAGGTCATGATCTCATGGCTTGTGAGTTCGAGCCCCGTGTCGGGCTCTGTGCTGACAGCTCAGAGCTGGAGCCTGCTTTCAATTCTGTGTCTCCCTTTCTCTCTGCCCCTCTCCTGCTCATTCTCTGTCTCTCTGTCTCTCTCTCTCTCAAGAATAAATAAACATTAAAAAAAAAACTTAAAAAAAAAAAAAAGAGGAAATGTGTCATCTTGGAACATGGTGGTGATTTGCCATGGACACATCCCATCAGTGAGGTCATGGTCCCCACCATGATACGTGCCCAGTTTCAAGGCGTGTATCAGACAGGATCCAGAGGATTACTAGAAGCATGTTCAATCCCAGGGAGACAGAACCTACAGTGCACAGGCATCAGGAAGAGTTAAAGGCAGTAGCTTAGGTTTCCTTACCCATTTCAACTGCCTCAATCCTCACATATGAAGTTTATTACTAAAGGACCCATTCTGTGTGTGTTACACTTTTCAGACTCAGAGATTGGAGCTGCTGTTCTCTTCATCAAAGCAGAGGAGACCAAGCAGCAAATAAATAAACTCAACAGTGAGGTATGGAGCTTTCTCTTCCTTTGGTCATGCTGGAGTGGTAAGAGCTATAAATCCTAGTTACCAGCAAAAGCAGTATAATGTAGTAATTACAGGCATATGCTCTGATGTCAGACCACCATGGATGAATTCCCACTAAGCCTCATGTGAGTTATGTGACCATTGACAAGTTCCTTACTTTCTCTCATGCTCTATTTCCCCACGTGTAAGTAGAGGGTAATGATTATGCCTACCTTATGGCCCATTGTGAAATTGAGATAGTGCAGGCAAATCATTTAGCATAAAGTGAGCACTAACTAAATGATAATTATACTAATTAGCATCATAAATGTATTGATACTTGGTATAACTGGTGCTTTTTCACTTTTTTCATGTACTTTAATTTTTAATGAGTTAAAGCAAGGTGATTAATCCAAAGATGAATGCTATTTCTCAGAATAATCAAATGGCCTGAAATGCGCTTCTTTTCCCTGACATATATTTGCTGTGTAACTTTGAGCACTTTACCTCTCTGGACCTTGCCATCTATTCATGTAAAATAAGGTAATTTTTAGGAACTTTATTAAAATATATTTTGCATATCATAAAACTCACTCATTCCAAGTGTACAATTCAATGATTTTAGTAACCTTATTGAACAGTTCTACCGTCACCGTATCAGTTTTAGAATGCTTTTACCTGCATCCCTGCAGTAAAACCTCTCGTCTTACTAGAGGTTACCTACTTTTTGCCTTTTCTGGCCATCTCATATAGAGAAGGTAATATCTGAATCACTATCCTAACTTTGGTGCCCTTCCGAAAAATTTTAATAATTTTGTCTCGAATAAAAACATTCAAGACAATTTGGAGGCAAATAGTTTATTTGGGAGGTGGCCCAGGAAGCAACATAAAGGATAGAGAGGTAAGGCAGAAGAGAAAGGAAAGCACAGAAAGAAAGGCGTGTTAGTAAGATAATTAACTCTGTGGGCAACTGGGGCTCAATCCTGCTGGGGACCACTGAGAGAGAATGTAGGACAATTCAAAACTGTTCCACCATAAGGCAAGGAAAAATGGAATTGGGGGTGGTTCCTGAGAGACTGACTCCCTTGCTCTTCATGCAGGCCTCGCTGCAGAGGAGACTAGAAAGGTTCTTCAGACAAAAATACGCAGGAAGACCTGGACCTTCCGGGTACACCTAGGGTGAGGGCACATGGACAGGCACAGACAGTGTGCACAGTGTAATAGAATCCCTTTCTAGGACTAAGATTACCTGAGGAGATCGTAGCGAAAAATATAATAGTTATTGACACTGGGAAGATTTGTGGAAAATGAAATCATGTTATCATATCAGTTTCCAATTATCTGCAACAATGGAAAACTGAGTAGTTTGTCATAAAGCCCAGAGGTTTCTCTTAAACCTGTGTATCTTCAGCTTAGTGAAGATTTATGATTTACTGCTGTCTCTCCTTCTGCGCCCACTTTCTCTGGGAGTAAGATTGTTGCTAACGAGACATAAGAGAGACAAAGGGCAGACTAACAATATAGGAATGAAAAACTAATCAGATTGAAACTCCTTAAATCACAAAGACTTGGCCATACACTGGGTCTCGTAAATAACATCTTGTTAAATACAACAAAACAAACCTAAATACCCTGTTGGAAAACTTTTTATTGAACAGTTTCTTTTCAAATATTTTTCTTGGCTAAAAGCACCAATTAATATTAACTGTTTGGATTCTTTTCCCTCATATGTGAGATCATTTAATGGTTTTAAGAACTGACTGACCAATGTCTTAGCTCAAATACTAGAGTCAGTAATTATTCTGGGGAAAAATGTGTTTATATCTTCACCTTTTGGAATGTACATAGTTTCCTAAATCACAGCTGTAAATCCACACCCTCTACGGTTTTCCTTTGACCATGTGAACTAGTGGTAGATACGTTAAAACAGATAACCACTTGGAAAACAAAATATTTCCCCAATGTGATTCGGTATTTATGATTGCTTTTCTAGTGAGATGATATAAATCTTTTTATCTTGCCATATATTGAAATAAAAAGGGCAAGGTAAAATATCAATGGTCCAATTATCCTTCCCTAAGGAATTAGTTTTTTCTTATAGGAAAATATCTGATTTCTTCATGGCTGAAGCTTAAGTTAGAAAAATCTTATCCTTTGCACAGAATTTAATTTATAGTCTTGACTCTTTGGGTAGTGCGTTAAAACCCACTAAGACAGGCAGAATGAAAATACAAATTGGCTTCAAAGTGTAAAATTATTTTTCTTCCGACCTACTTGTTTTTTTCCTCCTATCTCCTATAATGTCGTTTATGTAGCGAAAAAAAAATCTGTCTTTTAAAATCCAAGCCTAGGGGCGCCTGGGTGGCTCAGTAGGTTGGGCGGCCGACTTCAGCTCAGGTCATGATCTCGCGGTCCGTGAGTTCGAGCACCACATCGGGCTCTGTGCTGACAGCTCGGAACCTGGAGCCTGTTTCAGATTCTGTGTCTCCCTCTCTCTGACCCTCCCCCGTTCATGCTCTCTCTCTGTCTCAAAAATAAATAAACGTTAAAAAAAAAATTTAAAAAAATAAAATAAAATAAAATAAAATAAAATCCAAGCCTAATTTTTCCACTTCCCCTGTATCCTGCCACTCACCCATGTGATCATTTGATTGCTTTATTCTTCATTTATTCTTTTCCTTGTTCTGAGTAAACAAGAGAAGAATTGATAATGAACATGGGATGCACTGCATAATAATAACTCTTTAATAAAAAGGGCAATCCCCAATATATGCGAGGCATGTCGAGCATTATGTAAAGTTTGAGAACACAGCAACAACCCCATTCTGATATTTGCCCAGACATTTAAGATATAAAGACATTGTTCATTGATGTGTAGATTTCATAATCAGCTGGCTAAATACAGAACAAAAATCAGAAAGGAAATGATGTTGGTAATAACCTACATTCACAGAACAGTGACGGGTTTAAAAGATGTAGGGCAGCTGCTAATATTAGAACGCTTTTGAAAACATTGTCATTGCTCTACCGCGGACAAAGAAATAGTGCGATTCTAAGGAAATTGTTTAAAAATAACAACAAAATGTCACCGTAGGGGACATGGGCTGTGTAAGTCAAATGCTCCATTTCTGAAAAGGTTTGTAGGTAAGGGTTAGAATGTTTTCTCATTTCTGAAATCTGCCTGACCCAGAAAGACATTGCGGCAAAGCCTACCAAGGGAACCTACGTGCTCTGCCACAGCAGGCATAAGACATAAAACACACTAGTAGAGAAAGAGAATGAGCTTTAGAGAAAGAAAAATATTCTTCTCCCTATTCATAAAATTAACTCTCTGACTTCAGCAAAGCGTTCACCTTCCCTAAGTTCAGATTTTTTCTCTATTAAATGCTAATGATGAAATCTGCAATATAGGATTGTTGTGAGGACCTAATACCATATGTAAACCATTCAGCATGATGTCTTCTGTTAATAAGGGGTCAAATACTCATTCGCTCCTTATATAAGGTTGTACTTCTATCCAACAAAAGGTAACTCTCAAGTTAGCACGCCCCCCCCCCCCCCCCCCCCCTACTCTCCCCTGCCCAGTGCAGACTAATTAGTCCATGTTTACGGAAGAAAATGAAAATGAATGGACTTAAGGGAAACATTTGATCATGAAAGTGACTATTTTTTACCTGAGACTTTTCTCTTGCTATGAAAATACCGAATATAGGGGCACCTGGGTGTCTCGGTCGGTTAAGTGGCCAACTCTTGATTTTGGCTCAGGTCATGATCTCAAAGTTAGTGAGATTGAGTCCCACTTTGGGCTCTGTGCTGACAGCAAGGAGCCTGCTTGGGATTCTCTTTCTCCTCTTGCTCTCTGCCCCTCCCCCCACTCATGCTCGCTCTCCCTCTCTCTCTCAAAATAAACATTAAAAAAAGAAAAGAATAGAAAATTAAAATAGAAAAATGAAAGGGCATATTGTTTATATTTCAGTGTATCTTATTTTAGCTGAATAGTTTGATGTAATAGTGTCAGTGTATTAATGTAGAGAACACTTGTTCTATGAGACTTCAAGATTTAAGGGCTAAGAGACGTTAAGTATGCCAGTTTACCAATGTTTAATCATTACCTGATATTACACTAAACATAAATAGCAAAATGATTATAAAACTAGGCAGAATGGAAGCTTACAGGAAGGATAAGCATAGCCAAATCTTCATTTTCAAAATGAAAAAATGCAGGTGGCTTGTGAAATCATCCTTGCCCAACAAAGGGCATTTTGACTGGAATTCTCTGATTGACACTTTTAGAATTTTATTTTGTTTAAAAAATAAACAACTTCATTGAGATATAATTAACATATCATATAATTCATCCATTTAAAGTGTATAATCTGAAGGCTTTCAGTATGTTCACAGAGTTGTGCGTTCGTTACCATACTCAATTTTCAACCATTGTAAACCATTACCCCACAAAGAAGCCCTATACCCTATAGCCATCACCCGTGATGCCTGAAGTTCCCCTACCCTCAGCCCTACTAATCTACATTCTCTGCCCATATATTTGCCTGTTCTGAACATTCCCTATAAGTGGAATCTTACATTATGACCCTCTGTGACCAGCTTTTTTCATTTAGTATAAGGTTTTCAAGGCTCACCCATGTTGTGGCCATACCAATACCTCATTTCTCTTTACACCCACGTAATATTCCATTGTATGGATATACCACTTTTTGCTTATTCATTCACCAGCTGATGGGCATTTGTGTTGTTACCACTTTTCAGCTAATATGAATAATGTTGCTGTGAACATTCATAAAACATTTACACAAGTTTTTGTGCGGACATGTTTTAATTTCTCTTGGGTAATTAAGTGGAATTGCTGGATCGTATGGTAACTCTGTGTTTAAAACATCTGAGAAACTGCCAGACTGTTTCCCAAAGCAGCAGCAGCACTTTACATTCAGCAGCATATGAAGGTTCCAGGCTCCTATTTCCTTGCCAACAATTTTTTATTTGTTATTATAAGACTTTGTTATTCTAACCATACTAGTGTGTGTGAAGCGGTATTTCATTGTAGTTTTCGTTTGAATTTCCTGGATAGCTATTAATATTGAGGATCTTTCCATGTGTTCATTCTTTGGAAAATCATCTGTCCAGATCCTTTACCCACTTTAAAACTGGGCTGTTTCTTTATTCCTGAGTTGTCAGAATTCTTTATATGTTCTAGATACAAGTTATGATTTTCAGTTTTCTTCTCCCATTACTTAAGTTGCCTTTTCATTCCCTACATGCTAGTCTTTGAAGCACAAAAGTATTAATTTTGGTGATATCCATTTTATGTATTTTTTCTTTTGTTCTTTGTGATTTTCAGGTGACATTTACAAATTTGTATCATGAGATCAGTAAAGTCTGCTTCAGTCAAACAAATAAAACAACAATAATGGAAGTTGTTCTTAAGAGTTGCTTTACTACTTTTCTAAATGGCTATGAAGATTTAGAGTTCTATTAATAATTCACACAAGGAAACCTACATGAGTAATACCCTATGGTAAAGGGTATTCCTTAATCCTCTGAATTACTGTTATCATATCTTTTCATTGAAAATTGGTTCAACTTAAACACACTGACAGAATTGCAAGACCATTCCAAGATCCTACTATACAATCTCTTTTCTTCCTCATCATGATCCTATTTAACTCTTGACCATCAATTCTCAAAAGCAAAATTTAAAAAAAGCTATACATTCACTTGTTGACGTAGAAAAACAAAATCCATTTAACTGCTGGCAAAGCCATTCTGCATTTCTCATTTTAAACATAAGTATTATTGACAATAATGATTCATTTCATGGACACAGCTTTCTAAACTGGAATATACCCAACTATTTAATGATTTACAGGACACTTGTTTATTTTCAGTTCTCAGGCCTGTATGCATAGATAGATTTGTATCTCTCGTGAGAGATTTACTGATCATAAATAAATAAATAAATAAATACTCTAAAGAATAATGAGGATCTACCAAAAGAAAAAAATATATGTAAATCGCTCAAAAGCTTTTCCTGTGAAGTGTGAATTTCACATTCATGTAGTTTTGGATATTAGCTGTTTCAGTCCTCCAGGCCTGTGATCACTTACATATAGACCTCTTCTAATTTTGAATAGGGAGACTAAATGGACATATTGGTAAGGGCCCAAGGGAGACCAATGCCATATTTCAAATGGGCAATTTGAGCAGGGTTGAATAAAAGGAGTACTTACAAAGAAGTTAGTTGAGTATAGAGAAAACACAAAGGATAGAACAGTCCCTCCCACCGTGGGGATAATGACAGAAGGTCAGTACAACACCTAGGTCTAAAGGGCCCAGAGTAGAGACTGGTTATAGAATCTTGAGTCAGAGGAAGGTGGGTGAAAAGCCACCTGAAAGGAGCCGTGATCTTTATTGGGATCTTCTACCCACCTCAACCCTGCAGGGAAGCAGCCGGAGGAACACATACCCCAACCTCCCTCTCCTACCCCCCTCTGATCTGCTAATGTTCTACAATGGCCAAACCCAACCAGAAACCAAAGAACCAATGAGCCTGTTGATGGGGTTCATACAAGTCAGCCTCCAAGGAGCAAAACTGGTTGGAAAGTGAATCTATTCTAAAAATACAAATGGGAAATATTCAGTAAAATGAGTTACTATGTATTCAAGCAAGTACAGAAAAAATCAAATGAAATTTAAACAATTAGTTATTGATTGCTTATTACTAGTAATTAACCAGTTAGTAGTAACTAGTTATTTACTTACTACTAACCAATAGTTTCAGAATAACTGGTTATTTTTTAAAAAGATGGATATGGGTATTCCCCTCCCATACTTGCTAAATAATTTGTAAGTTGATATGTTTTTAAAAGAATATGCCCCCCTGCCATTTTCCATTCATCAATAGGAAAATTAAGTTCAATAATTGATCCAATCCAACAGCTACAAATAATATTCAAATTTTTTAAATAGAATCTTATAGTCGGAAGTGATTACAGGGAAATTTTCTTTCTTATCCTCCCTCAATACATGGATTTCCCCCTTTTTAAAAAAATTTTTTTTAATGTTTATTTATTTTTGAGAGAGAGAAAGAGAGTGTGAGCCGGGGAGGGGCAGAGAGAGAGGGAGACACAGAATCCAAAGCAGGCTCCAGGCACTGAGCTGTCAGCACAGAGCCCGATGCGGGGCTCAAACCCACGAACTGTGGATCATGACCTAAGTCGAAGTCAGACGCCCAACTGACTGAGCCACCCGGGCGCCCCCATGAATTTCCCTGTTTAAAAAGGAGAACCTCATACATCTTTCAAAAGAGGTATGATTTTGCCTCCAATACCCTATGAATTTTTTTGATTCTTCTATGATGAATCCCAATTCTGAAGTCCCTTCTTTAAGCTTTAACACCTGCTTTCTAAACTTGCCATTCAGTATTTACTTTTTATGTACATTTACGTTATTTTCATATGTACATTTCTTCCTTCCCCAAGGCTCTTGAGAACTTGGATTATGTCTCCAAAGAATTCTGTGAATTGCCTCAAAATTGTCACTATTTTTGTTATTGTTAAAATACTGAGACTTTACTGAAGTGCAACAGAGAATATCCTGTATCTCAAATAAGGACTTGGAAATAAGCATATATGAACTTGTAAAGGTTTGGGTTTTTTTTAAGTCTTTTTATTGGAGAACAATTAAGCACCTAGAGAAATGGACACTGACACTTCCCATTTACTTGTGCACAATTATAAATAAACACAATATCATAAATCAGTACTAAATTAGTCACATTTCCTTTTTATGCTTATATGACCATGTGATAGGATAGATTTTGAAATAATCAATTTTTTATAAATAATGAGTAGAAGAATTATTCTGAAACAAATATTTAAGCAACCTCAGCTTTGATATTATTGTATTTTCATATTGTGGTAGAATCATAAAATCTGAAATTTGGGAGATATCTCAGAGGCCACCTATTCTGGCTTTTCACCCTATATGAGAATTTTCTTTCTGAGGTTATTGGCAAGAAGTTATTTTGCCTGAGTATTGTCTGTAGTAAGAACTCACTATGCCTCAAAGAAATTGGTTCCCAAACCTACTTGTGCTTTCAGATTCTCAAGGAATGTTTTTTTACAGGATTATAGATATTTTTACAAATTAATATATAAAATAATGACTACTTTTAAAATAACTATTCCTTTGGCCAAGCATAGACCAACTAAATCTCAGAACCTCTAGAGTTGTCCCTGGGTATCTGTATTTTTTTTTAATTCTCCAAATGCTTCTGATGACCACCAACCTCATTTCTCAATTACTTTAGCTCTTAGAAACCTATTCTCTATATTTAGCTCATATAACTCTCTGTAAAGACTTTTATTAATTTTCCTTCTGTCCTTCTTGAGTTGAATAGAAAAAGCTACGTAAATGTTTTTTCAATGAAAATACTTTAAATTTTGGAGGTAGCTAATATCTTTCTTCCTCCCCATTCTGTGGCATGTTTTTCTCTTCTATAAATGTTCTCTCTTCCTTGAAACTTTACTCATGTGACATGAAGTACAGACCCTTAATCATCATGATTAACTTCCTTTGTCTCTTCCCTTTCCTCTGTTCCAATTTCTTAAAGCAATCACAAATGACCCCAGCTGTCCTACAGAGGACATTTCCAGAACAGACATTGTCCACATATTTTAGCTTATGAAAGCACCTAAAGGTCTTGAATTTGTTCTCTCTGTTCAGAAAGCTCTTCTCCAAGATATCTGCATGGACAGCTCTCTTCCCTCTTGCAAGCCTATGTGCAAATGTCAATTTCTCAGTGAAGTCTTCCTTGACCAGTCTTTTTAAAATAGAAGCCCCACTCCCCAAATTTACTTCCAAATTTGTTTTCTCTCATAGCCCATCAAAACTCAATTATACTACATGGTTTATTTATCTACGTTTGTCATTGTCTTTATCCCCCCCCCATTAGAATGTCAGTTCTATGAGGACAAGAGTCTTTATTTGCCTTTTTCTTTGCTATGATTGGCACACAGTAGACATACATTTATGGTGAGAATGCATAAAAAAATGCTGGATTATGCATTATATCTATTTTAACCATCAGGCATTAAAACATTGAAGAGAAAAATGGAATTTCACTTCTGAGTTTGAAGAGACATTAGAAATCCTGTCATGTTACATGTTCTTATCACAGATGAGTAAATTGAGGCCCAGAGATCATCACATATGCAGCAAGAGATATAGAAAGGCCTAGAAACAAGACCTGAATCCCAGTTCAGTAGTTTTCTTTTATTGGGTTAGCTTTCAAAGAAGACCATCCTTGGTCTGCAATGAAAAGATTTCCTTCTGAAATATCAGAAACTCACATCAAGACTTGAGTCTTTGGTCCCTTAAATTACCCATATGTACTTAAGTGCAATACTTGATTTAATCATGCACAGCTCATTTTAAGGTATGATAATTTTAGAAAGGGCTTTCAAAAAAAGACTAATAAAATGTACTATATGTTTATTCAAGAGGAAAATATATGTTTTCCCATATATGTTTCCCACTGATGACTATTCCACATGTTAGCATTTTGAAATCCAGAAAAAGAAAGAAAAGAAAAGAAAAGTAAGGAAAATAAAGAGAAGAGAAAAGAAAAAAAGAAAAGAAGTATATTTTAAAGCCAATAAAATGATAGAGTGTTAAGAAGAGACAAAGGGGGTGGCTGGGGGGGAGTCCACTTGTAATATACTGACTTTTTAAATGTGTTTTTAAATCAAATATGATAACTGGTAACAAAATACTGTTACGACAGACTTACGCTTACTTCAGTTGATAATCTGCAAGCCTACTTTCTAAAATAAATCTCCTCCGACTTGGAAATAAAGGAGTTTCTATTCAAATAGCATTCATTAAAACGTTTGCTAGGTAAACGTATTTTGTTTAAAACCCCATTATCAGAAAAAGCTTAATTTGGGGAAGGTGTCTGCCAGTGATTAAAACAAAATCCTTTCTAGACTTCTGAACAAGTTTTAGGTACCATGTTCCATGGTACTTTATACTACACCTTGCTGGATTGGTCTTTCTCACTGGGGTGTTCAGTGCTCAATTGCTGTGAGAGTTAAAAGAAGAACCTTGCATTAATTCAGATAGGAACCTACCGTTTTGATGTTTTTTTTGGACACTGATTTGCAGTAGTTAAAAATTGGTCATTGAAATTTACAACAACCAGAGATAAAGGAGAAACAATTAATGAAAAAATCAGTGTTCTTTTTAGGGTAAAATATTTTGGGGATTTTTAAAGAAATTAAATGCATATAGATGTATTTTTTAAGTGAGGTTCTAGTGTGCATATTGAATATTTTGTTTTTATTTTTTAATCATCAGCGATTTTAAACATACAGATATTGATATAATAACAGATATCCAAATAACTGTTAGCCATATTAGTAAATAATAACATGTCTCCATGTTTCATATGTTGTGCTTTAAAGAAATTTAAAATTTTATATCCTCTCAAGCTCTTTTTTCCTATTTCATAAGTAATAGAATTCAAGAGTTAGAGAAAAACATTTAAGAAAAAATTAGAAATTAGAAATTAGGGTAGAAAATTAGAAATAGGGTACTTAAGCCATTTAAGTGTCCAGCTCTTGATTTCAGCTCAGATGATGATCTCATTCATGAGTTCAAGACCCATGCTGGGCTCTGCACTAACAGTACAGAGCCAGCTTGGGATTCTCTGTCTCCCTCTCTCTCTCTCTCTCTCTCTCTCTCTCTCTGCCCTTCACCCACTCGTGTTCTTTCTCCCCCCCCTAAAATAAATAAATAAACATTAAAAAATTAAAAGTGAGAAAAAGATCATTGTAGAAATTGCCTAAATTAGAAGCAACACAAGAACAAATAAACAAATAATGCCAAATTGGTGGTGAAAAGGGAGGAAATTTAAAGCATCTTATCTAAATGAAGAGAATTTTTTCTAAAAACGATTAGGAGAAAAGTGTCAAATATTTAAGATAAACAAAGAAGCTCTAACATAACAAAAAAATGTAAGTCTCAGAATAAGAATGCCAAATTCAGGGAACCAAACAAACACTAAGAACAATAATCCAATAAAACTCCCCTAAAATTACAAAAAAAATTTTTGAAACTGCATACTGCCAATTTCACATCCTAGTGAAATTACTAGACTTTAAAGTAAGAAAAAAATTTCATTAGTTATTTAGACAAAAAAGATCTTTTTATAAAGGACTAGCAAGGGAAAAATCTAGACTATCATTAGACTTTTAGACAGCAACATTTTATGCAAGATGAAGTAACATACAAAATATACAAGATTCTTAGGAAAAGAAAGTGTAAACTAAGGATTTTATATGCAACAAAAATGACCATCACGGGGGGCTCCTGGGTGGCTCTGTCAGTTAAGCGTTCAACTTCAGCTGAGGTCATGATCTCATGGCTCATAAGTTCGAGCCCCGCATTGGGCTTTGGGCTGATAGCTCAGTGCCTGGAACCTGCTTCAGATTCTGTCTCCTGGTCTCTCTGCCCCTCCACCACTCACACTCTGTCTCTCTCTGTCTCACAAAAATAAATAAACATTAAAAAAAAATAATAACCATCAGGTACCAAACTGTTAACATGAAAGAACTCAAGGAATATTGTTCCCGTATATATTTCCAGAAGAATGCCCTCAAGAACAAGATTCAGAAAAACCAAGATGATTTGAAAGGCATTGTCATTGGACAAGTTAATCAGCATCAAGTATGTGCTTATTTATAGTACCAAGTCTAAATGAAAGTTAAAGAAGAGAAGGTATAAGTTGTCAAAGGTATGCTCTGACAACGTAAATATGGATGAACCATTGAAAGGGGAATGGGAAGAGCATTAGAATAGAATATGTCTCCCCCAGTTTTTTAACTGTTTTCAGTAATCATAATTTGTAATGGTGGTACTGGTATTGATGTATTGCAATTGTTGAATATGTAATGGGGGATAAAAGTAAATGAGTAATTATGAGATCTCTTAATTCTGTCATCTTCTATACCTCAATAACCAGAATTCACAGTGTAAAGGAGATACAAATATAGTCCTGAAATAGAGTTAGAAATATTAGTATGAACCTGGGTAGCGTCATATACAGGCATACATTTCCAAGCTCTTTCAACAAAAAGGGAGTATAAACAATTACCAGCCAATAACAGTGAATATGCCTTGATTATGGCCTCAAATAAAATTTCCCATTAAAAGAAGCTCTTGGATAAATACAGTCTCTTGGAGAAATAGCTGTTTCCACTTCTGGAGGCATGAAATACACACCAGTCCAGAACACCTTAGTGTACAAGACAGCAAGAAAGTTATCACACACTCCTAGGATGATGTCAAAAGAGCTCAGGAGCCAATATGAAGAGTCTTCCACTGGCCAAAGATGGGATAATATTGGTAAGAATAAGAAATACATGGGATTACAACATAAAATAAGTTACATAAAATAAGTAACAAATGCACCAAAGTGACAGCATAATAAGCTTCTGAATTTCCCTCCTCCTACAGACACACTGAATGTACACAGAATAATTCCCTCAGAGAAATATAAAAATAAGAAATAATAAAAACAAACTGAATGACTCCTACACATCAGGTGAATGAGAAAACCCCCACATGGAAACAGATAGGAAAGGCTGGGACACAAAAACCATAAACCCCACCCCAGGTCCACTACCATACAATCAATAGGGAACCCCTAAATCCTAGCATTGGAAAGTTTGGACCTTGTGCAGTGCCCCCAACTAGGGCCCTCAAAACACCTAGCTCTGAAAGCCAAACGAGCTTAAGTTCACAAGTCCCATAGGAGCAAGTAAAGTAGTTTTTAAATGGTTGTAAGAACGTATCTATGGTTTTATTTCCAGGTTCAGCAGAGAGGGAGCATGCAGAAATGCCCTTCTAGCTTCTCTCTGGAAGGGAAATGACTGTATACTTTCCCAGCTGCTCAGCTTCTAATCCACCTGCACCTACATGCTGTCTATGATCCTCCACTTTGGGACGCTGACAGATCTTGGCACATCCTCAACTACTGGGAACCACCCAGAACAGAGACAACAGCTTTGATAATCACAAAGACCCTAACCCCTCAAGATTCCACCAAAAACTGTTAGAACCAATAAATGATTTCAGTAAAGTTGCAGGATACAAAGTCAACATACAAAAGTCAGTTGTATTTCTATACACTGATAATAAAAGAGAAATTAAGGAAAACAGTCCCGGGGCACCTGAGTGGCTCAGTCAGTTAAGCATCCGACATCAGCTCAGGTCATGATCTCATGGTTCATGAGTTAGAGCCCCGTGTCAGGCTGTGTGCTGACAGCTCGGAGCCTGGAGCCGCTTCAGATTCTGTGTCTGCCTCTCTCTCTCTGCCCCTCACTCTCTCTCTCTCTCTCTCTCTGTCTCAAAAATAAATAAACATTGAAAAAAAAAGAAAAAGAAAACAGTCCCATTTACAGTAGCATCAAAAAGAACAAAATACCTAAGAATAAATTTAACCAAGTAAGTACAAGACTTATACACTAAAAAGTACAAAATATTGATGGAAGAAACTATAGAAGATCTAAACAAATCATAAATGCCAATTACAGACTTGCCAGAGGAATTGGAAAAGGCTGTTTCATCTAAATTCTCAGCTCTTACTGCAAGAATTATAATACATCTGAAGTTAACCAAAGGGACTAAATCCATAATAAGAACTCATGATCTGACCTCTTGGAGTACAAACCAGCAGCATCATCATCAACTGGGGGCTTGTTAGAAATGCAGAATCCCAGAACCCCACATGTACTGAATCTGAATATACATGGTGTCAAGATCCCCAGGTGACTCCTATATACTTTAAGTCTTAATAAGCACGGTTCTATGCAGTTGGTACTCTGAGAGGAGACAGACTTTTGTTTGGTCCTCTTTAATAGCAGTGAGGATCCCTTAGCCAGACAGCAATTTGGATACTAATCAAACTTTGTCATAGAAAGCAGGGAAATAGATGAGAAAAGCAATCAAAGAGTTGATAAATAATGGATTACAATAATACAGCTAAAGTAATAAAGTTGTGTCCGAAGGCCTGAGCTTGCAGAAATTCAATGAAACCACTGGCATAATCACTTTCAAGGCTTGTAATTCTTCTCTTATTATAATTTAAGAGACAACAGATGCACCTGCAAAAGTGAACCCCTTGGTACTATTTCTGTGTGACCTCAGATAAGCCACGTCACCTCTCAACATTCTAGTCTCTCCAGCTGTAGAACAAGATTTACAACTTTTGTTAGTAATGGGATTGAGATCCTCATTCGGATGAAATTTATGCAAGTGCCGAGTATGATTATTATTTTAGCTGACAGATAAAAAGACTGTCACTTGTTTTTGAATGCTTTATGAAGCAAAAGACACAAGGATGAAATTATGCCCATCGTCCTTTTTGTTTTGCCTGCTTCTGGAGTTTGATTGAACTTGTCTAAATCCCATGGTAAATACGCAACATAACAAAAGATTAAATGAAAGACCATTTAATTACCTGAATCAGAGTTTGTAGAAATGTATATGTGTTCGTGGCAGGGGGAGAGGATTGGTGTAATTAGCACCCGGAATTTAGGAAAACTGTGTCTAGCAGGAAAATGTGTACATGTTTGGCAAAAATTTAGTGACGGGTCAAGAACTCTTCAAGCTAAGAAGATTATATCAACAGATGCATTCCCCATCTGTTCACTGAATGCACAAAAATGGAAATGACATTTTTTTCTATCAGTTGAAGTTCCAGTTATACTCAGAGGCCATGAATCATACCGTGCCAATAGCCAAGAGTCAAAAATGTAATAACATGAATAATAGAAGACAAAAGTTAGCTATCTTCCATGTAAAATAAAAGGTATTGGCAAATACACATTCTCATCTTCATTAGGAAACTCACACTGCTGTTCCCAAAGGCACAATCCAAAGTCACACCAGAATAGCGTTATCTGTGTATACACCAAAAGGCACACAATCTAACCGTAAAAATTGGCAGTGTGCAGTCTTACTGGGACAAGAGGTCAGCAGCACCACAGATGGATTTTTTCAACTATGTAATAACACAGTGGTTTAAAAATCTCCCATTTTAAAGTGGTGGGGGCATCCATGAGACACTGAGATCATATAAAACATTCTTACCTGCTAGAGTTACAGTGATACTTACTTCTGTGTCTTGCGGTGCTATTTGGGGGGGGGGGGGGGTGGTGAAAGTCATTTAAGGGGCACCTGGGTGGCTCAGTCAGTTGAGCATCCCGACTCTTGATTTTAGCGCAGGTCATGATCTCATGGTTTCATGAGGTCGAGCCCCACGTCAGCTCTGCACGGACAGCGCAGAGCCTGCTTGGGATTCTCTCTCTCCCTCTCTCTCTCTGCCCCTCCCCTGCTCATGCACACTCTCTCTACTCTCTCAAAATAAATAAGAAACATTTTTTTAAAAACGTTATTTAAGTTCAAATGAAAATACCAGAAACTCATATTAAGAAATTAACCAGGCAACTTAATATTCATTAAATTACTCAGGCATCAACAAAGATTTTAAATGGCAGGACTTATGCAGGGACTGGAGCTATTATTAAAAAAAACAATAAAGACTAGTCATACTTGCCCCCATCTAGCCCCGCATTGGTCCTTATTCAATGCTGATCCGCACGAAGCTGCACATTGTTGTATTTTGACTCACACGTATTTTATAGAGAATTCTCAACCCGTTTGACTGCAGTTACTCAAACTTTACACTGGAAATATAGGATCTTAATCAATATTTTTCAAAGACTCTAGTTCTTGCTAGTTATTGCTGTTACTATTAGTTACTGCAAAGATCCATGCAAGGCCATGCTAAAACTTGGAGATTCCGTTTCTTCCAACTTAATTATGTAAAAGCATGAACAGAGTGGTTTCTCTCGCCATGCTGAGGCTGAAGAGCAGTTATATAGATAACTGGCTTTTATTTTCTTTGGGCTAAGTGTCAGTCCTGGGTTAGTATTCCCTATCATGAAGAAGTTTTCAACTAAGCTGTGTTGCATCATCAGATGCAGATACCGGGATCTTGACAAATTATCAGTTATATGGGGACCAAACTGTAACATTCACTCTATTATTTAGTCCTCACAACAAAGCATTTGTGGAAATATGATTGAGAGGAGGATGAGAAGTAGCATCACATCAGTGGAGCAAATTAAACATAAGAGGGGAAAACCAGATACTCTGGAAATGTGGGCAACAATGACAGTTTCCAAGCCAATAGAAGTTCTGAGAAAACCTGGATCTGGCAAAAGTAGAAAAATTGTGGCGATTAATGATTCCCTTCTTAGAGGTATAGAAAGACCAGTGTGTGGATTGTCAGGGATAGTTGACAAAGTCTGTTGTCACATGGGTATTTCTATTCATGACAGAAGGTACTGCTCAACAAGACCAAATGCACTGCCCAAAAACCTGCTAAACACCTAATGATTTGGGTGGTTAAATACATGTTACTGGGACAACAGAGGAGGGAAGAATCTTTAGATGCTCCAAAGTTTTGGATAGCAGACTGAACCACTTGGAAGCACAGATGGTGTTTTCAACACTTCTTCTTTCTAGCATTTGGGACTTTGGAAGGGATGGAGAAATCTTGGATGTGAACAATTGGCTCTGCAGATGGTGATGGTGAGCTGGTTTGGCTAACAGTTTTACATCCTGGACTGATGGGTTTTTATTCACAGAAGAATGAGGAGAATGGGGAGGAAGGAAGGGGGGAAAATGGAGAAAGGAAATGCAACTGAATACACAAGTAAGAGAATAATGTGTATTAGGTTATGGTTTATCTATTTCGTCTGCATAAGTACAAATAATCAGAAGGCCACATCTAAAATAGGCTAGGGTAGCAACCAGGGATGCAAAGAAGCTTACCAAATTTCAACTGATAAAACGACTCTGGATAACTTTATTAAGTTTGTCACTTGGCATCATATAATCATGAAACATGGGAGTCAGTACATAGGGACAATTTCCCCGGGGAATTAAAGCTACCATGGAAATCAAGTTTATGCTGGGACAAGTGACAAGGCAGTAAGGTAAATAAAGTCTAGCAGAAGTCTTGGCCAAAAGAGACCCATTTCTACAATTATGAAGGGAACACAAGATCAAAGAGATTCTAAACAGTGGAAATGCCACCTGCTCTTAAAAATTAAGGAATACCCAAGGAATTTATATATAAAACCTTTAAGTCATAATACCTACTTTAAACATATTTACTTGGGACAAAGGGTTAGTTACAGATTTCCCAGTACAATTTTGTAGTAGGCAGCTCTCTCCCAGGATATTTCTGGTAAAATCATGAGATACAACAGAATAAAAATTGAAGGTGATATGAAAGCCAAGTCCTTCAAAATGGCAGGACGTGCATTCATTTAGACATCCAAGACGTACTGAGTACACGGCGTGTTCTGGGCATTGCCCTGAGTCCAGGAGATACTGAGATAAGTAACAGTTTCGATCTACTCTCAAGGAATTTATAGTGTCAGTGGAGGGCAGACAGTCCCACATGATACTCAAGCTGCTTTGTGAGATTAAGTGAGCTGTCGGGAGCCAGCTCTGCAGAGAAAATGAGGGGTTAGAAGAAGTTTGAAGGGAGAGAAGAAACTCACCAGGCTGAAAGGGGCAGAACTGAAGAGCCCCTGGTCAGAGAGAAGAGCACGCTGTGCACGCTGAGACGTGGGCTGAGAAGCTCCCTGTGTTCAGTCCGATGGTGTGCAAGGGGGAGACTTCAGGATGTGGAGCCACTGGCCAATGAGATGGGGCTTGTGAAGGGCTTTGTGGTATCCACTCAAAAGGGGGTTGTCTCCTCTAACATGAGTAACAGAAGACATTTAAAGAATTTAAGTAGTTATTGAGTTAGGTGGGAAAACTTTGGTGCATTTGATCTGGATGGTTTTTGTTTGTTTTCACTGACCTATTTCTGTAGTACTCTGCTTTTAAGTTGTATTCTTTAGACATATCTCCTTAAATGGATGGAGCCTTGTTCACAAAGGAGCCCCAACAACCTTTTCTTTAGCAAATGCACATCTTCTTAAAATGTTTTTAATGTGTATTTATTTTTGAGAGAAAAAGACACAGTGTGAGTGGGCGAGGGGCAGACAGAGAGGGACACACAGAATCCGAAGCAGGCTCCAGGCTCTGAGCTGTCAGCACAGAGCCTGACGCGGGGCTCAAACTCACCAACCGTGCGATCATGATCTGAGCCGAAGTCAGACACTTAACTGACTGACCTACCCAGGTGCCCCCAAATGCACATCTTTTTACCATGCTATAAAAAAGCATTGAGCCTCACCAGTAGAGACACTGCATTCATTGCTTTCCACATTTGATTGAAAATAAGGTCTTCCCTGTGTTAGAATGAATTTAGTTAGCAAACCCAGCAGAAAACAGTAAACAAAAATGCCTTGAATCTTACTGCACTTTCTGTGACAGTCTGTTGCCACCTTCAGTGTCACCAGAGTATCCACCTCCAGGAGATGCCATCTCTCCTTGTGACAGTTGCCTTTGTCTTTGTGAAGGGAGAGATCCCTTACCCAACAGGGATTAATTCCCTCATGTAACTTTAATAAGGTGCAGTGGTGTTTCCTCAGTGACACTGACAGAAATCTTCCCTAATATAAATTGATCATTACCCTCCAGAGCTAAAGAAAGTTCTATTGCCTTAGGTTCCTTGCTCCTTTGAGTTCAAGCTGATACGGTAATTTTGTTTTCTGGAAATGTTAATGCTTTTTAACATTCCTGGAGCCAGTCAAGACTCAGGATTCCCATTCAAAGTTCATAACCTTAAAGTTGTGGCAAACGCACAGTAAAAGTCAGATGTCAAGAATATGGCCCTGAAAGGTATTTCGCCCATAGAAAAATATTTATTTTGAAATCTAGAACAAATAGTTAACCAGAAATCTGTCCGTTGCACCATTGTCTGGCTCCAGATTTTCCCTTGCTTTACACCATTTTTGTTGTTTTATTTGTATAATTTGATATGAGATTTTGCTGTACTTAATCAGTCTCTGACTTTCTTAGAGATGATGCCAATTACTTACTTGATGATGAATTGACATTTCAGATAGCTTTTACACATGAAGCTGCCTTTTTGTATCACCTGGGCTCTTCACAGATTCTGACCACATTAGCAAACTCTCTCACCTCCTAAGCAATATCTCCTTTTCCATGTGATAATATGCTATAACAGAAAGAGCACCAAACTTAGAAGGCCTGATTTCTAGATCGAGGACTGTCCCTCATGAAATAAGGGACCTTAAAAATGTCATTTAACCTCTGGACCTCAGTGTCCTCATTTTACAGGTAGAGAACTAACAATGTATCAATGCCTATCTTAGCACTGTTTATAGATCCAGTAGAGAAAAGGGTACCCAAAATCATATTGTATTATAAATTTACAAACATATATTGAATTGCATAATTGTTGGTGTGCCAAAAATGCAAAGTGGTTCTTCAAAGACTGTGTCTTTATTCAATCCTAATAAAAGGCCTATTGAAAGCATCTTTACTGGGAACTAGTATACTCCTGGTCAGTTTGATACAGGAATGAAACTTAGACAATCCACAGAAATGGACGGCTAATATATCCCTTCAAACATCTCATTTAGTGTCAGCCTTCTCTTCTGAAATTCTGATAGAAGAGCTAATCAATTCAAGATGGAACCCATGTCTGCATGTGCCAAGATCCAGATCCAGATTTAAGTGTGATCCATGCACTTTAAAATTGAGGCTTGGCAGGTTATGAAATGAGACAACCTGCAGTGAAGATTTCAAAATGCATAGCACCCTTCTCAGGGTCACCGCTTTGCTCCTTAAATTGGAGGCTCAGAGGTATCTTTTTATGACCAGAAGTTTCAGATCTGCTGAAAAGCCTGGACAAGCATTCGATCGAGTCCCTCGAGTTCCATGCTAGCAGCAAGGCAGAAATACTTTTGGCCTGGCAATTTCAAGGCAGGTGTTACCAGTTGGTTGCCTGAACCATGGAAACACCTCCTTCTGGCCTTTTTTAAATGCCTGATTCAAGCAGCACTACCTCCTGATGGGCCTGCCGGGGAGAATTAGTTTCAGAACGCACTCGCAGGAAGTGGAATGAATTAAGCTGCTGGATGAATTAGGAATGTATATGTAAATGTTGAAAACAGTTGGCACAAAACAGCAATCTTGGATTTGGCATCACTGAAGCTGAACTTCTCTTTGTTTTGTTTTGTTTTCTGATGATATTTAGTCAGTAGGTTCAGCTGCTTAGATTGGAGTTTTAGGATTCATGATAGTAAATCAAGTCATAGAAGATCCTTTCTAAAATATAGTCTTAAAGCAATCAAGGCAAAGTATTACAACATCATGTTAGTGTTACAGAGCTCACCAAAGATTAGAAAATACATGTTTGTATCCTGCTTTCTGAAATCCAGGTTTACTTCACTTTGAAGAATGTAAACTGCCCCCCCCCCCAAAAAAAAAGCTAGATTCAATCTTCTGGTGGGCTTCCTTGGTTAAAAAAAGTGATGTGGTTGGTAAGAAAACAAATAACTCTAGCGAATTTTATTATTGGTTTTAAGAGTAAAATGAATCATGGAGACTCTTCAGTGGTTCTTAAGTGTTTGAGAGTTGTGTCTACTTCGAAAATCTTACAAAAGCTCAATGCCTGGCCTAGAAAAGTGAATAAAACACATGCCACACAATCTGAGCTATAATTCCACAGGGTTCCACGTTCACTGATGGACCCCCGTGCCCCCAAGCTGCCCATAGTGTTGATCTGTACCTACCCGCCTTGTAGGTCGTTCTTATTTCTGTCTCCCGTTCTGTGGTTTCCCCTCTTTTTGCAAACTCTGTCTCTGGCAAATCTGGTGTAGGTTCTTGCTTACCACCTTCATCATCGCTAAAGGCCAGTTTGTCCCTGAACCTACAGTAAACATGGATCTCAACTACACGTGACAAAAGTGAGCGCTATCATTTACTACCTACTCTGGACAGATAGTGTATTGAGTGCTTTACACACAACCCCACCACTCCATACTGTTTTCTGAGGCATCCAGGATGATTTGTGTGCACCACTGTGTATCCCACTAACTCAGAGTAAGCAGGAGGTACTGCCTGTATTTAAGAGATACGAGACGGGGCGCCTGGGTGGCGCAGTCGGTTAAGCGTCCGACTTCAGCCAGGTCACGATCTCGCGGTCCGTGAGTTCGAGCCCCGCGTCAGGCTCTGGGCTGATGGCTCGGAGCCTGGAGCCTGTTTCCGATTCTGTGTCTCCCTCTCTCTCTCTGCCCCTCCCCCGTTCATGCTCTGTCTCTCTCTGCCCCAAAAAAAAAAAAAAAACGTTGAAAAAAAAAAAAAAAAAAGAGATACGAGACATACTTGACTCATGTCTCTAATTTTGTTCAAGAACCCCAGAGTCCCTGATTCAGAATGCCTGACTATGAATGTCTCCCTGGATTCCCCTCAGAATAAGGATGGCTTCACCTCAGGTGCCCAGCCTCTCCATCTACCCCTTGGACTTGGCTGGAGTTGGCGGTGGAGCGGCCTTTCACACCTTCCTACTGAGAAATCTCATTTCCCTGCCTCGCTGCTCTGAAATCACCACCACGCACCTCTGACTATTGCCTTCTGCTTTCCTTTGTCCACACAGGTGACGACATTGACTCAGGAGGTCTCCCAGTTAGGTAAGGACATGAGGAATGTGATGCAACTTCTGGAAAACGTTCTGTCACCCCAGCCGCCGTCGCGGTTCTGCTCTCTGCACACCACCTCTGTGTGTCCCCCCAGGGACAGCTTACAGACCAGGATGACCTGGAGTGCGCACCAGCCTTGCCTACACTTGCAAGCAGGTGGAGCTGCTTATACTCAAGCACAACTCTGTCACGGTAATGTCACCTCAGACATTTGGAGTGTGGACCCCTCCTCTGTGGGGAGCAGCCCCCAGCGAACTGGAGCTCATGAGCAAAATCCTGCAGACAGTGAACTTTACCACTCTCCGAACCTCGATTATTCACCTGCCCACTGCCAGGTTGTCCAGGAAGGTCACTTGCAATTTTTAAGGTGCATCTCTCCACATTCAGATTCCACACTGACGCCTCTGCAGTCCATCTCCGCCACTCTCTCGTCCTCCGTCTGCTCTTCGTCGGAAACCTCTTTGCACCTGGTTCTCCCCAGCAGATCGGAGGAGGGCAGCTTCAGCCAGGGAGCCACGAGCCCCTTCAGTCTGGAAAACCTGCCGGGATCTTGGGACAGGGAAGGAGCGGCCTCAATCTCTACTGAACCCTTGGAGAACTTTCCACTGGAAGTTGTCACAAGCACAGCAGAAATGAAAGATAATAAAGCCATAAACGTATGATATTCGCACGTGCGGCAGCTGCCAGTCTCAAACCCACCACTGCATGACAGCTTTAGTTTGCCTTTTTTGCCCGGGCAGGTGGGAAGGCTGGGCAAAGGCGGGGGGGGGGGGGGGGGGGGGGTCCCGCGGGAGAGCGCCGTGAGAAGCCAGCCAGAGGCACAGCCACATCCGTGCCGTAGCAAACACTTGCCAGACCCTAGAAACCTAGCAGAAGCAGTTTCCTCTACAGGTATTCACTTCCTGGTCTGTGTGACAGACTTTTTAAAAGTCCAGAGACCCCGAGGGTCTGAGCAGCTAGAAGTCCCAGACAAAGAATTTGTGGATTCGTTCTGTCCTAGGTGACTTTTGTGAAGTGCAGCGAAGGTTTTCCTGAGTGCCTGTTTGTCATTCCCGAACAATATCCATAGCACTGTTGGCCTCGGGAGTGCACAGCTCCCGCTGATCTATTTTTCTTTTTGTGAAGGCAAAGGGACAATTATCACTGCATGTCATCTAGACAATCAGTCAAATAGAGCTGGTGGCCAGTGGTTAGCTATTGCACGTTATTTGCCATGTAAATGAACATGTCTTTATTTATCAGGAAAAAAAAAAAGAGAGGCTATTTTTATATCCTTGGTATGAAATATGTATTTAAACTATTTAAAATATTTATAAAGAAATGAATGTTTTCTTTTCATTTTGGTAAAAAAGAAAAAGCTTGCCGTTTTAACAAGAAATGCACTACCGTTATTATGTATAGTAGATCAAAAATTATTTATTAAGAGGATGTAGTTTCAAAAGGAACCCGCCTTTTATCTGCATGCGGTTTGCAACAAATGTACCCTCACGCTTCTGGATTACAAAAGAGCAGTGAGGTCATATTTTATTAATGAAATAAAAACATAGACTGAGTGTCAAATATGTGGGCTTTGGCACGGTGGTAGGGAAGGCTCCACCTAGTTAGTCTCCGCTGATTCACACCAACGACCTGAATTAAGGCTGCCCCCACTGTGCTAGCATAAATGTCTCTCCTCCAGGCATCAAACTCAGTGTCGTTCAGGAACCCAAATTTGGTGTGTGGAGTATCAGATCACAACTCCTGTAAGCCATTTTGGCCTCAAAATGAGGGAGAGAACCTTGGCTGTATCCTTCCTCTGTGCTATTCTTGCAGGAGAGGTTGTAGACCGGTGAAAATTCCAAAATGGAGCCAAGACTTCTGAGCAATGACTTGTGAGAGTGAAGCCAGCTTACATCGGATCAGCGTTTTCATTGTTGTTTCTGTAAAGTTCTCAACAATGCCGTAAGTTATGCGGAGCAGGTGTTTCCATTCTCATTTCGCAAACAGAAAAAAAAAAAAAAAGTAGTAACAGAGCTTACAGAGCTCAGATGCCGGAGATGGTCTAGAACCTATAATGCTCCCTGCATCTCAGCCAACATGCAAATTCAGATGCTGGCTTGGTAATGATTTAAACGCCTTCGCTCAACTTTTATCTTGATGTTTGAAAACATTTAAGGCCAAATCATCCCAGACATTCTTAGAAAACATCTCATTTATGTTCTGTAGTCCCCCTGTTCTTACTTCGCATCACAAAGAATAAACGATCCAAGAATTGTATCATTAAAAACGACTAAACAAACTAAAACTTCTGATGTGTGAGTCTTGTACCCTAAAATTGGCTACAGCAGCAGAAAGAAATATGTAAGGAAAAGGGAAACAGTATATGTTTACCAGGCAAGTTACTCAAGACAATGCCTTCTACTTCTCCACTGCCAAAATTCAATCTCTCCTTACCTACGTGAATGGAAAATTTAGGCAAAGGCAATTTTCTAGATTTAATGTATTTATGTTTGTATTCATTTGTATTCTCCTTTTAGCTCATCCTGACCTATATAATCATTTTAAGTACCATTCAAAAAGAACTAACCGGTGTTAGTGTGTGAATATTCTTCTGGCAGGCTACCAACTACTGTTAGTGATGCTAACAAATAATGACTGGCATTCTGTGTTTTGAGTAGTGACTATGTACCAACAGATGTTTAGAAATTAACACATGTTATGTTTCCTCATATAATAGCCAATGCTAAAAGTGACTTACTATTATCCCCATTTTGTAAATGAATAATTGGGCCACGGACTTCTTTTAACTTGTCCAGTCACATTGTTTTAAATGATAAACCGAATACCCCCATGGCCACTCTGGGTACCCTTCCCTTCATGTCCAAAGCTATTCTTGCTGTATTTTTTAAAATTTTACCAGTAACTAATTCTTTTTGAAGTCTGTGAATAATAAAATATCTGTTTTTTAAGGAAGCATACACATGGGACAAATTAGTTCAAATGTGAGGATCTGAGGAGGCCCCAGTGAAATGCCTGGAAACATGCCCATAAAAATATGGGCAGCCAGCCAGTCCCCTTCTCCATATCTACTCCTAACAGCTGACTTTCACGGGTGTAAGAACCAGATGCCTGCCCTTGTATGTCTGCAGCTGGACAAAAATGAATGATTGCCCGGGACACGTGAGGGTTCCCACTGATTTCTAACAGGAGGACACCTGCCTCATCTGAATGAGCCCCTCCTTACTCCTCATTCATTATTCTGATAAACAGAACTGCCCCACATCCTGGGCAGCTCAGAATGACATGTTTTGTTTTGTGTCCGTGTATTGTGATATTACTCCAGGAAATGAGAATTCCAAGTTGTTCTAGGTGTTTGATTTTCGAAATGTCGTTGTAGCATGCGTAGCAGAAGCCCTTATCTTCTCATCAGGGATGCCTGTTCAGATCTATTTTCCTCACCTACCCACTCTGCTGAAGAGGCAAAACAGGGATCCAGAAGGAAGAAAAGCACTTATTTTCTTAGTCAAATATATTTTCTTAAAAATAATATTGAGGACTAAAGTCTTCTGTGTAGCTCTAATTAAGAGAACCAGACAGACAGATTAACGGACTTTATTGTAATTCAACGTAAGAAGTTTCTGGCAATTAAAGCCACTTACAAATGGAGTTTATTGCCTCGAGAGGTGGTAAAAGTCCTAACAAAGTGTCTTTCGGAGCTTGTATAACTATGTGACAGGCACATTGTTTTCCAGAAGGAAATCTGTACTAGGTGTGAGCATATCAGAGTACACACATCAGAATCACATGGGGGTACTTGGTTAAACTTTAGAAGATTTGGTTTCAACCTAGTGCCTTTGGGTGGGGCCTGGGAATCTCCCACTTAGTAAACTCCCGGGGTGACACATATACTAAATATTGGGAACTATTGGTCTGGAATCTATAGCAGTACAAACTGAGTCTTAGCTAATTTATACATAGCATCTAAATTCTGTTGAAGTGGGGCATCTGGGTGGCTCAGTCGGTTAAGCGTCTGACCTCAGCTCAGGTCATGAACTCGCAGTTCGTGACGTGAGTTTGAGCCTCACATCGGGCTCTGTGCTGATGGTCAGAGCCTGGCGCCTGCTTCAGATTCTGTGTCTCCCTCTCTCCCTGCTCCTCCCCCACTCGCACTCTGTCTCTGTTTCTGTCTCTGTCTCTGTCTCTCTCTCAAAAATAAGCATTTAAAAAAATTAAATTCTGTTAAAGATAGGCCTGAATCCGTAATTGTATGTGAGAAAGACCTGGCCAACCCCTATATCAGTAGTCTCAAACTTTAGTTCGAATGGCATATTTCCAGGGGATTTTAATAAAATAGATTTTAGGGACCTGATCCCTAAGTGATTCTGATATAGATGTTCCAGAGAGCAAACTCCAGAAACATTGCCCTAAGCGGTGTAATCATCCTGTAGATTATGACGACCTGGTTCTGTGGGAGGTGGACCAGCAAGAATCAAGCCAATTAAAAACCACATTTATGTGCAATACTATGTCCGTAGATTTCGTAATACAGCAATGATTTTTTCCATGAAAATAATTGATCCCTTTCTTCAAGAATGCTTTGAACACTCTTTCATTACTTCAACCAGTAATGGCTGAGCACCTACTATGTGTCATGCGTTGGTACCTCTTGATTTGTTGTAGGTCTTTGTTCTCACTTTATTTGGATTTTCTAGTAAGAAAAAAAAGTGGAAATGCCTTTTGAAGTCTCATAAACCAGTCAGTTCTTCCCAGATAGTGGGATCCTATTTGGATGTGAAGTAAGTCGACTATTTGGTTGGAGAATGACAATTGCTATGCATGGCTCCTGCGTGAAACGGCACTGCTCATGTCCAGATTATGACTTTATCCAGAGCAATGAAAATACCTTGCTCCAAACAGTTCTTGCTAGGGCTGCTTCTCATCAGGTGTATAGTTTCTTTTCTAAGGTCACCCTTATAAGACATCACCTTTACTGCAGAATTCTGTAACGTTCCAAATGTAGTCTTCCCCCCACGCCACCACCACCACTGAAAACAGAGCCTTGGCACCTGTGCAGCTTCAATGGAAGACTGTTCCAAAAGGATTTTCCTTTGCCTGTTTCTTTCAGTTTATGCAAAGGCAATGTTCCAAATAAATACAGTGTTGAGAAAGGGGCAGGAGTTTGGGAAGGACACAAATGTTTA
The DNA here is from genome assembly GCF_023721935.1 of Panthera uncia. Taxonomy (NCBI): domain Eukaryota; kingdom Metazoa; phylum Chordata; class Mammalia; order Carnivora; family Felidae; genus Panthera; species Panthera uncia. Next base: position 133,523,258 of record NC_064810.1, read on the forward strand.
CTTCCAACCATTTTTTCTTGCTCTGTGACCTCAGACAAGTTATTTAACACTTTTGAGCCTCCATTTCTTTTTCTAAAAACTGAGTATTAAAATATATCTAACTTGCAGAGTCTTTGTGAAGAGTCAATGAAGTAATTTATGTGAAAGCACACTGCCTGACATACAGTGAATGCTAAGTAAATGTCAGTTGGGTCTCCCCTGGCTTTCTGCTACTTCCTCTGCCTCCTCTCATCTCCCCACCCCCCCACACACACACACACACCAACCTTCCTTTTTAATTCCCCCACCTCTTCTTCCCCACCTTCCCCCCAGCTCTCCCTTTTTCTCCACTCTCCCCTCCTGTGACATCTCCAGTCCCTCTTTCCCTTTATCTTCTGTCCCTCCTTTGTCTCCTCTCCTAAGAACCCAGGCTAACTTCTGAAAAATGAGTCCCATTTGACATTTCCTCTGCGGAGGCCACAATCTAGCTTTTACACTATGTCACCTGCAATCCATTCCTTACAGTATTAACAATCAAGTCAACACTGACCTTTAAAAAAAGTAATTGGGGAAGCACCAGGGGGAAAAATGTGCCATCTCTGCTCCTACCCATCTGAGCCCCAACCTGTGTGGCTTCTGATTTCTTATCCAAATTTTAGTAATCAAAACCTTATTTCAAACGCTTTACAATTACAGAAAGATCCAGGAAATTTATTCACTAACATGAATATGTTTCATAAACATGGATTTTCTTTTCTTGCCCATAAAGTTGTTCTACAGAAATTTACTGTTGCCTCAAAACTCAGACACATAGATTTGTCACGCCCACCACCCTGGGACACAGAAGACCTGAACCTGTCAGCCAAAAGCCTCAGAGCTTTCCCTGTGGCAAGGGGCCTTGCCCTGTTGCCCATAACTCCTCTAGCTGGAAGCGGAGATGATGAAATGTCTGCCCCTTCACACGGATGCCTTCAAAGGTTCTCCTTGTTATCCCGTGGAGAGAGTAGGTCCCACCAGAGGGAATAAGCTAAATGTCAGTCCCTGCAGCTTGTGTCCTGAAAGAACCTGTTCCTTGGCTTGTGAAATTCAACAGATCCCTGAATAAAGAGCTCACAAAAGACATGAGGACAGCCCAGTGAGGCAGAGACCAGCACATCCGCACCTGTGGTTCAAGGGAATGAAATAAACTGTAGATTCTAGGAAAAAACAGCTGGGTGGGCAAGATGGCTCCTATGGGCAAAACTATGCCTCCTCAGACTATTTCCTTCTGCCTTAGGCTTTCACCCCTGTGGAGATAAGAAGCTGGGAATGGGGCGGAAATTAATACTGAATTTAAGGCTCTGTTTTGGGTCATTTTGGGGTCTTTGTTTTTGCAGTTGGCTTGATAAAAATAGAACGTACATATGTGATATTTGAGGACAACAGAGAATAAAATGGGAGGAAGTGAACTTAAAAGTGTGTGCGTGCTATTTGTTTTTGTAAGAAACCAATATACTAACCTGAAGGGACCATTCTTATTTAAAAATTTCCTGCGGGGTAAAGAGCACTCTATCCCTTTGGTACTCTTGCTTTCAGTGGTAAATTCTCCACCAGTTCTAAGGCTCCTGAACTCCAGCTGGCAGTTCATTCTTCACTGTGGTTTATTTGTCCTGCGGGAGAATTATTTCTGAACTCAGCACAGGGGTCAGTGTTAACTGTTGCTGAGAAAGAGGCTCAAAGTCAGCCGCATCTCTCAAGGAACACAGAGCTCTCTGAGTGGCTGCAGCTACACAGCTAACACTCTCTAGTGTCTTCGGGGTCCCTTGCTGGGATTGGCAGTGATGTTCAGGAGCCCCCAGGTTGAAGCGCAGGTTTCTGTAAGTTGCCATGGTAACCCATTGCCCAAAATGAGTCATGAGAGTCCATGCTCTAGTCAGGGGACCTGTAGAGCAAAATCAAATTGTCATCTCCAGCTTCTAGTACCCGGAAATATGTGTGCCCCAGACCTGAATCATTTAGTAGACATGTGGTTGACTTGCAGAAAAACCACATCCACAGAAGGGGGATAAAGGAGACAACATTTCTGACTCTTTTTTCTCAAAGTATGGGTCCCGGAGCAGCAGCAACAGCTTCATCTGGGAGCTTGTTAAAAATGCAAAATCTGAGAGCCCCTCCCAGAGCTACCAAATTAGACTCTGCATTTTATCAAGATCCTCAGGTGCACACATTACACTTTTTTAGAAACACTTGGATAAACATTGGTTCTTGACTCAACTACCCGTTAGAATCACCAGGGCAGCTTTTATAAACCGGATTCCTGGCCCTGACCTCAAAGATTCTGATTTAGTTTCAGTGGGACCCACAGACCAGTAATGGTTAAAACTCCCCAGATAACTCCAGTGTGCACCCAGCGTTGAAAAAACACTTCTCTAGAACAGTGGTTCTCCAAATGTGGTCCCCTGACCAGGAGCATCAGCATCACCAGGAACTAGTTAGGAATGCCAATTATCAGGCCCCACCCCAGACCTACAGAGTCAGAAACTCTGGCCGTGGATCCCCATAACCTGTGATGATCCTAAAGCCTGCTAAAGTTTGAGACTCCTGCTCTAGTCTAGGCAGCAAAGGAACCAGCATGGACTGAAGTAGGTTGTAAGAAGGAAGGAGTTTGAATATAATAGTTTATTATTATATTATTATTATATTATTATTGTTGTTGTTGTTGTTATATACTAGATATCTGATAAAATGCATATCAACATCAACCTTCTTCTAGGGGACTCATCATTTTCTATCTATTTCAAATATCCCCCTATATTTTAAAACCAAACTAACAGGTGAACATGTCACTTTTTTATAAATAATTATAATTTTTAAATTTTAATTTATTTTTTAATTTACATCCAAGTTAGCATATAGTGCAACAGTGATTTCAGGAGTCGATTCCTTAATGCCCCTTACCCATTTAGCCCATCCCCTCTCCCACAACCCCTCCAGTAACCCTCTGGTTGTTCTCCATATTTAAGAGTCTCTTCTGTTTTGTCCCTCTCCCTGTTTTTATATTATTTTTGCTTCCCTTCCCTTATGTTCATCTGTTTTATATCTTAAAGTCCTCATATGAGTGAAGTCATATGATAATTTGTCTTTCTCTGACTGTGAACATGTCACTTTCTAATTAGAATAGCCTCCTTACGGGGCGCCTGGGTGGCTCAGTCGGTTGAGCATCCGACTTCGGCTCAGGTCACGATCTCGCGGTCCGTGAGATCGAGCCCCGCGTCAGGCTCTGGGCTGATGGCTCAGAGCCTGGAGCCCGCTTCCGATTCTGTGTCTCCCTCTCTCTGCCCCTCCCCCGTTCATGCTCTGTCTCTCTCTGTCTCGAGAATAAATAAATGTTAAAAATACATATATATATTAGAATAGCCTCCTTACATTGCCATCTTTTCTATTTCTACAGTTTAGCAAATGATAATCATGTGAAAAATGTTATTCCTATGATAGCACTGGTGCATCTCAATTTTACAAGCCTACCTTGGTCAAAGAATGGTTTTGGTGACAACATCAAGTCAAAATTATAAGATTAGTGAACCATGGTCTGAGAGAGAAGCTTTTCCCCCAAGAGTACAGACAATGTATACTGAGAAAAACCAGTCTTATGTTTTTCCTAGTTTTAATTACAGATAGTAGTTGTGTTTAGAAATCAGGGCTTTGTATTTCAACACAACCAGCTGTGTAAATAAGCCATAAGAGCAATTTTAGGCTGTTTTGCACACATTTATGTATTTATACTAGATTAATAGGTCTGAATTTATCGAATATGTAGTTAAAATTATCTTTATAGAGATACTTGCTGAAGTAAATATAAATAATAAGATTTGGGCTGAGATGAAATGAGTTTTTAATTCCTCTACTCAACTATTTGACTTTAGACAATTACATTCTCCTACTCTTCATTCCCTCATCTCTGAAATGGGATGTATCCACTTGAGTTCTCCTAGAAGCATATCCTGAGATAAAAGTTGTAGTGAAATAGTTTATTTGAGGGATGACTTCAGGAAACACTGGGCGGGGGGGAATGGGGAAATGAGACAAGGAGGGGACAGAAGCCCATAAAAATGTGTTATTGAGCAGATAATCACTGTGAGCAACTGAGGCTCAAAAGCCCTAAGTTGCTCTGGGATAGAACCTGACTGTGAGTTGCTCCACTTGAGGAGGAAGAAGTTGGCGTATTCATTCCCCAGCTCCCATCTGTCAATGGCCAAGGGCTGCTCCCAGAGATGTTAACTCTTCAGTATGCCTGGTTTGCCCCAAGCAAAAGCAAAGACAGAGACTTTAGAAGAGTCACAGATGCTTGCAGTAGAACGCCTTACACAAGGAGTGGAATGGTGTGTGCTCAGTGAAGATGTGCAGAGCATTTCCTACCTGAAGTATGTATGAGGTCCAGTTCAAAGACAGAAACCTCACAGTAATTACAAGAGAAAATACTTCCTATAAGGAATTATTATTGATGGAGGATTACCTCCTAAGAAGAGATGAAAGAGAATGCTAAAGAATATCCTATGGTAGAAGGAGAGTTCCCACGAGGAACAAATTTGGAAAAGAGGTCCCCAAAGCTAGAATCTAGACTTTGTTGGAGTTGTAGACATCACCCATTGAATGGCCGCAAGGTTTACCTGATTGCCTAGATCAGAAATGTCCATAGTCACTGGACTGAGGCTAGGGGGCAAGAAAGTACATGCAGGGCAAACAGGAAACCCTGCTGGGTACAGGAGGACCAAGGCTGGTGCCAGAACTGGCAAGCTGACAGTGAGCTTCGCTGAGTGTCCATCACACTATGGGTGTTCGTGTATCACAGGAGCCAACCAAGAAGCAGCACACAGAAACCAGAAGCCCTCTCTTCCGCAGTGTCTCCCCAACACCCTCACTGGCAAAGGGGAAATATTTACAAGATGCAGTCCAACATCTGTAATGGCAATGAAGCAGGGCAATAACAGGTGGATTTCAAGGTGAAAGGCAATAATCTGACACAAAATAATGCTATTTACAAATACCATTCCGTATGAAGTAAATGGAATAACATATATTAAAATACTTTTTGATAATATTTTTAAAGGAGTGTTTTTATTTAAAAAACATCATCAGAATTACTCTTTACAGTAAAACCATGTTTTTCACTGACACAACTGATTTATTACTTTTTTTCCTAAAACAAAATCTTTAGCACATGATCTTCTTAACAAGGTTTGTCTTCTGTGTAAGAATATTGCAAACTGACTCCTGCCTCCACACACTTCTTTTGTTGCCTAAAATTCCTTTAATGGAGACCAAGTCTTTCTTCTACAATTAATGACAAGTGCAATATATCTATTTTAATGTCTGTACTGGAACGACTCTAGAATATCTTTACTTTTTGCTGCAGATTTTCATAGAGAGCAGGGAAAGGGAAGAATATGGCTGCAGTATAGAGTGAGAGAGCATCTGCTGAGCAGCACGAATGTCCTTGCTTCATCTCCTCAAAGACCCTCAGGAAACCACATCTCACTCTCTCACCCTCATTAGTAGAGTCAGAGAGAGTGCAATCAGAAACACTGAGGTGATATGCTCTGATAACACACTTTTCTCTCTTCTCCTCCCCACCAGTGATATGACTGTCAATTAACATATCACCTTCAGATGTCTTTATCACATACACATCCAATTAATTAACCTTTCCACTAAATGAATTAATCTCTTAACCTATCAATATGCTTCTGGCTATTAATTTATTGTTTCCTTTCAATTACCACTGATGTTCATAATCACTCACAACTCTTAAAAATAGAAAAACAATCTGTCTTGGGTCAGAGCATCCTTCTTTCTTCCTCCTCCTCCTTGCTTCATGAGGTTTCAAAGGATTATAGTATAACTCATGAGCACAGAAACCTAATGATAAGAGGTGACCATGGATGGAGATACATTCCCTTTTTTTGAGAGTTAGGCCCATGGCAGAGCAATTGGCATTTTGAAGGAAATGGTAAAGTGGTCAAAGAGTTAATAGATGACCACTGGTCAAGCCCAGTGTGGAAGCAAGGTGTAAAGGGTGAATTGAATTGGACTAGGCACCTTCTAAAACATTTTCTAATTTAAGATACTCCAATCATGAGGAAAAGGGAGAAAAGTAAGGCTAAGAAAAAAATTCCATGGGTCATTTGGACTTTACTCAGATGTGACCAAAATTGAAAATGATACTTCATAGAGGCATGGAAGGGAACAGTCTGGTCAAGAGTGAGAAACAGCTTGGATAGTAAATAGCCAATTAGTTCATGTCCTATAAGCTCATGTTTCTATAAGCTAAAGAAACTCAGCTTATAGAACCACCAGAGAGAATTGCATCCCCTCTTCTGTCCGACACTAGGACTGATTCTGGCCATTTACTTAAGCTGACTCTGGTGTTCAACCACATTCTGGGGCTGCAGCAAGATACAGCAGGTAGATGTAAAGTGAGTAGAAGTGAAAAGTAGCAGAACTGGGGAGTATGCCCCCTACATGCACCCAGGATGTCCACTGCTCTGGGAGATTTGAGTTGGATTACTGGGGTTGGTATAAATGAATGTCCATGTTAGGGTTCAGTACCCTTCTTCCATATTCCTCCTTGCATGTTTCACCTTCCCCTCTTCTTTTCATATCAACATAGGATGACTTTTATTGACTGTCTGCTATATGCTGGGTACCTTGAATATGTGCTCTCTTTTAATATTCCCAACAAGTCCATAGTATATCCTTTCTTACCCATTTATCACAAATAAGAAAGCAGAGACCGAGAAACTATGCAATTTTCATCACAAAGAAGAAGTACAGTCCTTCCTCTCAGATTTCAAAGACCACATTTGGCAGAACTTCACAGTGCTGTTAGATCTCCCTCGGACCTTCCTAGACATTTAGAAACGCATACTTAACCCTGTCCTGAACTTGAACTTGGAAAACAAATCTTATTAATAAACATACACATTTCTGTCTTCCCTTAAAAGTGTACCTACTTTTATTTGAGTCTCCTTCTTAACCTGTTATATTGTCAGAGCTTATAATATTAGGCTTATTTTATTGATGAGGATATTGAGGCAAGGCTGAACAAGCAGTCTAAACCAGAAAGAAATGAAAGTAGCTAATATTTAGCAGAAACTTACCAGGTAACAGGACCTATACTCAGAGTCTGATAGTATATCAATTCATTTTGTCCTAACCATAATCCTATCAGGCCGTTACTGCTGTTATCTTCATTTCATAATTGAGGAAACGAGAAGTTAAATAACACACACAAAGCCACGCTCCTAATAAGTGGATGAGCTAGGATTTAAACCTAATTATACTGGTTCCAGAATCCTTGTTCTTAGCTCTACTTCATACTCCAGTTTTATGCTTGTCTATTACCTGCAGGTTAGAAGGAGTTCCAAGACAGCCAGTCTTTCAGTACATACACATTCCCCACACAGCAGCCAGGACAGAGCCTAACGTAAGATGGCCGGTGCAAACCTGTGACTGAAAAGCCATATAATCTCAACAATGACCATTATTTGCATGGGAACTAATAAAAGATTGGTCATTATAAGGCTTCACATGACATGTTTAGAAGTCAAAGCAAATAACTGAAATGCCATTTAAACAAGCTGCTCCAAAAGGTCTATTCTCGTCCTTCCAGATCTCCCATCAACTATGCAGCAAAGGTGAGCTGTAAACAGGATTTGAGAGGGTGCAGCATCTGTGCTCCAAACGGGAACCCGGAGATGGGTAGAATCTCTGTTCAGCACATTCTGTACAATCTTCTTAATCATTATTAACTTAATGTAGCCCTCTTTGAGGCACCTTGTGAGAACTGTATACCTTAGAGTATCAATTATCCAGAAAATCAATAGCCTAAGTACTTAGCATTACCATCTTTATTTTCCAAGAAATGGAAGTCAAAGGAAATGGCCTCTTTTCTTAGGCTTCAGATCTTCAAATTGCCCCCAATCAATAGCTCAGATGCTGCTGGTGGTAAAAAGAACAGAAATACACACAAAAGATTTTTATTCCTTTACCCAAACCAAAACCGTGAGGCATTCACACACAAACATTCAAGACAAGCAGAGACCTTTCTTAGTCTTTCTTTCCTTAGTCTCTCACTGAAGCAGGTACAAGTTAAATGTAACTCTTGTCTCACTTGAACTATTCTGGGTTAAGCATGAATTTTTTTTTTACTGAGGTCCCAAAGTCCTTATGTTTGCAACTAGAGCTTTCCTTTAGAACCAAGCCCTTACTATTTATAAAGCTTGAGACTTAATAAAAAAACGTCTCTGTTCCTTTTTCTTTCCCTTCCTCCCATCCTTTCACTGTTGCCTTTCTTCCCTCACTTTATCCCTATACTCTTAAATTGAAATATCAACATAAGAAAGTTGGCCTAAATGTGAGGTAAAATATTTCCATCATCTGCTCAGAGACTTCTGCCAAATATCAAGGTTGTTGACCCACATGGAGTGTAAATATACTTTGGAAACCACGCGTCAAGGGACCTCAGTTTACATTATTCACTTGGGCCTGTTCACAAGTAGGCTGCTCAAAGAGAAGGGCCATGCCTGAGGCTACAGGAAGAGCAAGGCTACAGAGTGGTTGCTTTCCTTTGGCCCTAACTGATATCAGAAGAGATGATTCACTTGCTATGATTTATTTACTGAAAAATAGGTGGCTAAATTTTTCATTTACAGAAAGGAAGTTTGACAGGGGACTTCAGATTTTTCCTCAGAAGTCATCTACGCTAGTTTTCAGTAGTCACGATGGAGTCCTAGCTTTCCTACAGCAGTTTGTCAATAGCTAAGTGTGGTAGGCAGCTTCCGACTTTGCTCCCAGGACTCCCTCCCTCCTGAGGTTCATGACCTTGTGGGATCCCCTCCCCGCGAGTGTGGTCTGGATCTAGTGACTTTCTTCTAATAAACAGAACATTGTAAAAATGATATGCTATCCCTTCCATTATTAGGTTAAAAAAAACGGCTGTGACTTCTCTCTTGCTGCTATTTTCTCTCTCAGGTTCTTCTCACTTAATTAGGAAAGCACCTCAAGGCTAGGAACTGAGGGTAGCCACTGGCCAACACCCAGCAAGGAACTGAGGCCTTCAGCCCAACAGCCCACAGAGAACTGAATCTCACCAACAACCACAGAGTGAGCTTGAAGCTGATCCTGCCTCAGTTGAACCCCAAACTGATCCTTGCTGCTTCTGCCTATATTTCTATTGCAGCCTTATAAGAGACCCTGCAGAGAGGACCCAACAAAGCTGTGCCCAGATTCCTGACCCGCCCTGTGATATAGTAAGCATGTATTGTTTTATGCAATAACTTTGGGGATAATTTGCTATCCAGCAACAGATAACTGATACAATAAGAATTGGGGAGTATGCCCTTAAATTGAGCAGACATCCTAACACCCCTTCTCAGTATAAAAGTAGCTACAAACACCCCTCACCCCCTGCCAAACATTTCATGGCCATGGGGGGTTGATGAGCACGACATAAGGTAAAAAAGAATCCATTGGCCTTAAAAGCTCTTTCACCCAAAGTTGAACAGCTTTTAGTCTAATGACTAAAAAAGTGTTCTCTTAGCCAAAGCATAAGAGACTCTTAAAAACTGAGAACAAACTGAGGGTTGATGGGGGGTGGGAGGGAGGGGAGGGTGGGTGATGGGTATTGAGGAGGGCACCTTTTAGGATGAGCACTGGGTGTTGTATCGAAACCAATTTGACAATAAATTTCATATATTGAAAAAAAAAAAAGTGTTCTCTTCTTTGGACAGGACAAGAAAGCACTTATAATTTTTGCCCTTTCTTCTACACAGCCCTACACCCAGACTGCCAGTAAATAATACAGTTAATTAGGTTTCTGCTTTCTGTAGTTATCTTTCTGAATTCACAAAGCTTTGACCACAGTGATTGGCTTACATGATTTCCAAGTGTCATGCAGATTTGGTTCTACTGTCCATCTTATGCTGATTGTTACTAGCTTTGATCTCAAACTTACCCCAATAACTACAGTATTATTAGCTCCTGTTTATTTATAAAGAAATCTTCCACGTGTGAGTGGAAGAGCCCAGAACAGAATCCCGTCTCTCTGGCTCAACTCTTGGATCATTCAGCTTCTTAATACCATTCCTTCTGGATTGTTTGTGGTAATATAAAATAAATTGCAAGATGCGTACATTGAATAGTGCTCATAGCTCCTAGTTCTATCTATTTCTACACTAACATCTTGTACTTAATACCAGCCTCATGACTTCCTGGGCCATATCGTTCCTCCCCCCAGCTTTGTGCTTTCAAAAGTTCATTCTGATCTCTCCCCAGAGTCTTCGAATCTTAGAATACAGAATCTTAATATCTTTCCCAAACATTCTCTCTTGCTTCCTTGAAAGGCTCTGAAAAAGCACGGATCTTGAAGTCTGACGTTCCTGGGTTCTAATTCTAGTTCTACCATTTTCTAGATGTGTGGCCTGTTTTTTAATTTTTTAAATGTTTTTACTTATTTTTGAGAGAGAGACAGAGTGTGAGCAGGGGAGGGGCAGAGAGAGGGGGAGACACAGAATCTGAAGCAGGCTCCAGGCTCCAGGCTCCAAGCTGTCAGCATAGAGCCTGACACGGGGCTCAAACTCATGAACTGAGAAATCATGACCTGAGTTGAAGTTGGACACTTAACCAACTGAGCCATCCCAGGCACCCCTCTAGATGTGTGGCTTTTGAGAAAGTTGCAAAATATCTCTGGTCCTCAGTTTCCTAACAGTTTCTGGGGGATTGGTGAGGTGAGGGTGGGGGGCGGGGATAATCATGTGTGTTTAAATAATTAAATAAGATGCTAGATACAAAACATCAGCAGAGTGTCTGCCACAATGTAGTGCTCAGCAACTCCTAATTCTCTCTTTACCTGTCACCCTCTTTTCTATTATCTCCTCCATAGCCTTTCCTACATAAATAGAAGAGAATAAACTATTTTTCTTGCCTAAATAGTTCTTTCTGTACCTTGGCAAAATCCAACATCGGTTGAGACCACTATTGCAATGTTTAAAATATATGCATCCTTCAGGGACTGAGGCTTTCTGTTGTGTTGTTTCTGTTGTGTTTTAAGTTTGTTTCAATATCACCACACAAGAATACGACACAGTGTGTTAGATACCACATAGCATTTCAAAGGGTTGGGGTAAGGGGACATTGGTGATGATGATATTAAATCCCAACTAATGTGAATGTTGGCCCCCAGGTAGATTCATCTTATAGGAAGTGTTTGACACTTACCCAAAATAAGTCCAAAGATGGTCAGTGTGAGATTATGAATCAGATAATATGTGACAAATGTTGTTTCTTAGCATGTGTCCTCTTCTGAGTCCATTTGTCTCTGCTAAGATTTCACATTGTGTGGCATCAGAAAGGCATTTCACAGACCAGGCCTGATCTCAGACCTTTCACATCAAGTCATGTGATAGTCATCCTATATTTATTTCCAAAAAACAATTTGTCCTTAATAGTGCTTACTCATTTTTCTGATGAGTTCCTGCTTTTTGTCTGTAGTAGAGGAAAAAGGCTTCCAGTTTTTTGTATGAAACTGTGTTCTGAGTATTAAAGTTTGGATGTCTTTCCATTTCACTCAGACCTTTAGACTGTAACACATCACAGATGCTAGGCTCACTTAAGAACCAAAGAGGAGCCTGGGAAGAAGCCTGTTGACGACTTAATCATCCCATCAACAGATTTACAGCCCAGCACAGGACAAACGTTCATCCTTTATCTTCAAGATTTCCAAATCCCTATCCAATGATTTCTTATTCAGATGATACAAATGGCTTTCTTATATTCAGTGTAAAGTTTTAAGCTTTGAGTACTTTCTTAAGGGTTCTAAGAACTGCTGGAATCCCCTCTTAATAAAATTGCTATGTGAAAAGTCAGGTACTGTCATCTTTCTTTAGTCTCTTCCCCATTGAATCATTGTTTATTTTTTTTTACAACCTGTGTGCAGAGACTGGACTAGTTTTTATAAAAATTTCAATATGAATGTGGAAGTTTCAATAAGACACATATGGCCATTCACCCTTTAGATGCCATCTCAATGTCACTTGTCACTTTTTAGGTTTATACTACTCTTAGAGTTCTCTGAGATTTTCTTTCATAGGATTTCAATAAAACAAAACTATGTGCTATTCACTTGGTTAATGCCTCTTTCATAATCAAACCATCAACTCTTTGGGAGCAGGCACCTTTTTTACTTGGCTCATCATTATATCTGCAGACAACACAGAAGTTAATAAATGTATGCTTAAATAAGAGAATAAATGAAGGAAAGAATGCATCAATGAATAGAGTCAGGATCAATTTTTTTGTATATGTTTTGTACAGTTTCTGTGTCCATAAGAAATCTTACTGACACCAACCCAAATTCTAAAGTGTGTTCCCAATATTTGTCATGTTTTCCACTTCATAGGATAGTGGATCTAACTTGAAGTTCTTTGAGGCCATCTGAAATTCATAGCAGTAGCTCTCTGCTACCTACATGCACATCCAATCTCTAGCCTCCTCAGTCTTTCTGGGTTCTGACTCAGCGAGGTGGACTAGAAGACAATTATCAACAGTCAAGACTTCTAGGTTTCTTATCTAAAGAACGTGAAATGATGTGCATTAGATCAGAGTTATCCCAAAACCTCAAAGAAGTTTTGGACCTAAAATTAAACCATACTTGAGTACAGAGGAAAGAAGTGAAGGAGGGAAGGCATGAGAAAGACAACGTAAGAAAGCATTCATTTTTGTAAACACAATCTTTGGAAATAAAGGGAAAAAAATGATTCTTATGCAACTAGTTATATTGTTACATAATTACCAAAGAATTACAGCACATCTCTCAAAACCTAGGTTTTTTAAATTGATAAATATATTAAGACAGTGGTATTATCTCTTACAGTTCAATATGTTGCTACTGGGAGGAGAGTAAAATACCTGGTGTTTATATTTAATATAAGTTTCTATGTTTTATCTATCAGGGGAAAGTTGAATAAGGACACTGTGGTTTAGAATACCTCAGATTTTCTCAGCTGTATCTCAGTATGCAGATATAATTAGTGATGGGAATGGAAATTCCCTGCACTGGGAATTCTGGCTTTATTGCTATTAAATCCTCTGCACAGAGGTTGGGCCAGAAGGTCTAGGAACCACATGTTCCATTTCCCCCTCCTATCCTGTCCCCATTTCTGCTACTGAGTGGATTTTCCCCAAGAACAAAACCGTAAGATGTAAATGGTACCTGTTGCCATAGCAGCTAAAATGTTCAGTTCTACCTTCCTCCTCTCAAAGAGAACTTCATGCATTGAGTACCTTTCCTGGTATTAAAACATAAGTTAGAAGCTGGGCTAGGATTAGCTCAAATATTCTCTCAACCACTGAGATGTAGCATCTGTGTGAATTCATTGACTGTTGATATTCCAAATCATCATCAAATCACTTGTGGTATGAAAAAGAATCAACCAGAGGATTGACTGACGGTTCCATATTAATACCATCTGTCCAGAGGCTCTTCTAAGAGTTCTATGGCAAGAGAGAACAAGGAACACTAACTCAGCCTGAACTTTCTGTGGCTTATAAAGTTGGTTATATCTCAAGTTAGATTTACATGTTTGATTCCCTGCAGTTTAATTTAGCAAGCAATACCCCATTAAGGTTGGCCCTCCCTCTGATTGAGTCAGATAATTACTTGCTTATACATCCAAGCTCTCACATCCCTTCCAATTTATTTTGTTCTCTCAATGGAACTACTGTCTGCTTGGTTAGTTGAAAGGATTAAGTCCTAACTGAAACAGAAGTAGAATTTTTTTCTTCAATGTGACTGCTCTCAGTGTCTCCATAATAGAAACAAGAAAGGCAGGCAGTCCCACAAGCACTGCCACCACATTTATTACTAATTTTATTCATATCTGCCCATTTCAAAGCATGGCTGTCTGAAGCTGTGGAAAATAAAATAGGCAGATAGAATGTAAGGAAGGAAAACAAAAACAAACAAGCATATATCTACATAAAGGTTTGTATGCAAGTGTCTACAGCAGGTTTATTCATGATAGTTTCAAACTGGAAACAATTCAAATGTTCATTAACAGGAGACGAACACAGTGCTACTCAGCAATAAAAAGGAATGGTATACTAATACATTCAGCAACATGGATGAGTCTCAACAGCATTATGCTGAATGCAAGAAGCATAATGTGTGACTATATTTATGTGAAACTCTGGAAAAAGCAAATTGAATCTGTAATGACAAAAAGTAGATCACAATAGAAAGAGCAGAAGAGACCATTGCGGGGTGATAGAAAGTGTTCTGTATATTGATTGTAGGTGTGATTATAGGAATGTATGAATTTATCAGAACCCACTAGAACACTTAAAATGTAGCATTTTATTGAATGTAAATTATATTCAATAAATATGACATCTATACATTCTTCATCTCTTACTACCAAACCCTTGTCAGCACTGACAGAGCCTTTTATCTTGCCCTTCACTTTCAAATAGAGAAATAGACTCAGGATTTTAAAAATGTTATATTTCTTTGAATTAAATGTTTATTTCTCAGAAAGAGACAGAGAGACAGAGCATGAGTTAGGTAGGGGAAGACAGAGAGGGAGACACAGAACCTGAAGCAGGCTCCAGGCTCTGAGCTGTCAGCACAGAGCCCAAAGCAGGGCTCGAACCCATAAATGGTGAGATCATGACTTGAGCTGAAGTCGGATGCTTAACCAATTGAGCCACCCAGGTGCCCCTATAATACTGTTTAAAAAATCCCGAACATTTACAACTTTTAAAATTCCATCAAATCATAAAAGTACTTAATGAGGGAGTATTATAAACAAGACTTCAAGTAGATCTGAGCTCAAGCTACTTATAATCAAAGAAAGGAAACACATGCTAAAATAGAGGGCAAAAGAGACAAAGATATATAACATGAGAGGCTAGGTGGTAAGAAAACAGAAGAGGAAAAGAACATATCTAACCAAAGAATCAGAGAATGTTTCTGGAAAAAGCTACTTCAAATCTGGCCTTGAAAATTGTCAAGACTTAAGGCAAACAAAAGCAAATACAAACTATTAGGACTACATCAAAATAAAAAGCTTCTGCAGCAAAGAAAACCATCAATAAAACAAAAAGGCAACCTACTGAATGGAAGAAGTTATTTGCAAATGATATAGCTGATAAGGGGTTAGTATCCAAAATATAAAGAATTTATATAACTCCACACCGAAAAACAAACAATATGATTTAAAAATGGGCAGAGAACTAAATAAACATTTCTGCAAAGAAGACATACAAATAGCCAAAAGACACATGAAAAGATGCTCAACTTCTCTCATCATCAGCGAAATGCAAACCAAAACAACAATGAGATATCACCTCACACCTGTCAGGTGTCACACCTTTTTAAAATAAAAAAGACAAGAAATAACAAGTGTTGGTGAGAATGTGAAGAAAAAGGAACTCTTGTACACTGTTGGCTAGAAAGCAAATTGGTACAGCCGGTGTGGAGGACAATTTGGAGTTTCCTCAAAAAATTAGAAATAGAAATACCGTATGATCCAATAATTCCACTACTGGGTATTTACCCAAAGAAAACAAAAACACTAAATGGAAAAGATACATACATGTACCCCTATATTTATAGCAGCATTATTTACACTAGCCAAAACAGGGAAGCAACTTAATTGTCCACTGATAGATACATGGATAAGGATGATGTGATGTGTGTATCTGTTATCTATCTATCTATCTATCTATCTATCATCTATCTCTCTACCTCTCTATCAATCAATTGATCTATCGATCTATCATCTATCTGTATAATGGAATATTACACAGCAACAAAAATGGATGAGATCTTCCCCTTTGCAACAATATAGATGGACCTAGAAGGTATTAAGTCAAATAAAGTAAAACAGACAAATACCATATGATTTCACTCACATGTGGAACCTAAACACCAAAACAAATGAATAAGCAGACAAAAAGCAGAATCAGGTCTACAAATACAGGGAACAAACTGAAGGTTGCCAGAGGGAAAGGAGGTGGAAAGATGTGCAAAATGGGTGAAAAGGAGTGGGAGATATAGGGTTCCAGTTATGGAATAAATAAGTCACGGGAATAGAAGGCACAACATAAGGAATATAGTCGATAATATTATAATAGTGTTGAATGGTGACAGATGGTAACTATACTTGTGGCAAGGATAGCAAAATGTATAGGGAAATTGTATCACTATGTTGTACACCTAAAACTAATGTGTGTCAACTATACTCAAATAAAATAATTTTAAAAAACAACAACAACAAAAGAAAATTAATTAAGATTTCAGCAAACGTTAACAAGAAACCTGAATGTATTTGAGGGCCACTTGAACAAGTTCATTCATTATTAAGCTTCCTTGGGACTCTTGATATCATGGATACAGCTGGCTCATTGTTCACATAATGTCCTGTGAAATCATAGTGCCACTGTCACTCAATATGGAAAACATATAATATCGATGCCATTCTTATATCCTTAATATAATTCTTATACAGGTGTTCCTGTTTCCTCTACAGGAAAAATCTTGATACTCAGACGAATGCTAAACATATAGCTTCTCTTGCACTATCCTTTTAAATCCGTGTCTAAGAGCAGAGATCTAGGTTTTGCAGTTGATATCAGTCTCAATATCTCAGACTCATTTTGTCTAAAAGGCATAATCCACACATAATGTTGTAAGAAAAAAAATGGAGAAACACAACAATGCCTGAAATGTGCTACACAAAAGATGTTTAGGGACAACAGCAGTATTTAAAAAAAAAATGAGGTTCCAGGATTTATAGCTTTAGTGAACTACAAAATCCTGCTCAATTCCACGAAGTCCCCACACCTTCCTTCCATATACACACATATTATCAATAATGAATAAAAGTGAGACCTACCAGGTATGAAAGCACATTATAGTAATGAAAGCATCTTGGTGCTTGAGATGGAATATAGAACTCAAGAATAAAGAATAGACAAACCAAAATCATTCATAAATATGGTAGGAGTTTCATATACGATAAAGTTAATATTTCATACCAATGGGCAATAGATGATACTAAAACAACAAGCATGAAAAACATAAGCTGGATTCTTTTTTTTTTTAATAGAATTCTTTTTTTTTTAAATGTTTATTTATTTTTGAGACAGAGAGAGACAGACTATGAACAGGGGAGGGTCAGGGAGAGGGAGACACAGAATCTGAAACAGGCTCCAGGCTCTGAGCTGTCAGCACAGAACCCGACACGGGGCTCGAACTCACAGACTGCGAGATCACGACCTGAGCCGAAGTCGGACGCTTAACCGACTTGAGCCACCCAGGCGCCCCCATAAGCTGGATTCTAACTCACTCCTTACACTAAGACATAAATCCCAGAAGATCAACGATTTAAGTCTTAAAAAATAAAATAATAAAAGTACCAGAAGAACAAACACACATACACACACTCATAAAAAGCTTTGAGCACAGAATTCCTTTCCAATCCATGTATGAAGCCTGGAGTATACAATGCAAACCTAGTACCATAAAGATAAAAAGAGTGAAAAGATAAAAAGGTTGGTAAACCTGACACCATAAAAATGAAAACTTTTGTACCAGAAAAAAATGCTATAAACCAAGTGAACAGTCTGGAGAAAATATATGCAACCAAGGACAAAGTGCTTATTTCTTTGTATACGAAAACACTTTAAATATTAATTAAAGTAAGAGATGTTATCTGAAATTAAGAGTCAGGCGCTTAACCTAGTGAGCCACCAAGGCACCCCATCTTTCAAATTTTAAGTGCATATACAATTTGATGGAGGTTTCCATCTCTAGAAAGCTATTCTACAAACATTCTCAACCAAGTGCCCGTAGATATTTTTATATAAGAATATGTTTTCTAGGTGGCATTGTGATATCCCATTGGCATATAAAATCATTTCATCAAGTTTGTTCATTCAGATCAGAGATTTAATTGCTTGTAATGGCTGGGTATCACCATCACTCTATGGAAAGAGGTATAGATTTGTCAAAAAGGTTTTTATTGCTATTATATGTTAAAAGGATTTTTATTGCAGGAATGTCACCAAAAATGTGTTAGGGAGAGGGAGAAGAAAACTATAGTTACAAAGTCATCTTCTATCATTTTATTTCAAAGAGAAGGGCAATAGATTTTGAAAAAATATACAAAACTTGGAAAATAGATATCTTCTAGAACTTCTGCTCTGCTGAAACCCATTAAAGTCAATCATCTTCATTTCCTAAGGTTTCCAGTTAATCACCTTAGAAGTATCTCTCACTCCACTAGCAAATAAGTGAGAAAAAGTTGTGTGGCAGAAGTTGTTTAGATGAGGGTTCTTTTTCAAATGACTTTTAGCCAGTCATAATGGAGCACTCATCTTCCAAGTTATCAACAACAAAGGAGATCATGAGAGTAGTCTAACTTGAGATGAAAGCAAAGAATACAGAAAACATTTCATAACTCACTAAAAAGAATGTCACTCCCAATTGTCCAAGAAATAGCTTTTATAAACTTTCAGAATTAAAAAATTATGATGCAACTTCTTACTCAACACATCTCCAGAGGCAAGGGAAACAAAAGCAAAAATGAACTATTGGGACTCATCAAAATAAAAAGCTTCTGCACAGCGAAGGAAACAATCAGAAAAACTAAAAGGCAACCGACAGAATGGGAGAAGATACTTGCAAACGACATATCAGATAAAGGGTTAGTATCCAATTTCTATAAAGAACTTACCAAACTCAACACCCAAAAAACAAATAACCCGTGAAGAAATGGGCAAAAGACATGAATAGACATTTCTCCAAAGAAGACATCCATATGGCCAACTGATACATGAAAAAATGCTCAATATCACTCATCATCAGGTAAATACAAATCAAAACCGCAATGAGATACCACCTCACACCTATCAGAATGGCTAACATTAACAACTCAGGCAACAATACATGTTGGCGAGGATACGGAGAAAGAGGATCTCTTTTGCATTGCTGGTGGCAATGCAAACTCCTGCAGTCACTCTGGAAAACAGTATGGAGGCTCCTCAAAAAATTAAAAATAGAACTACCCTACGACCTAGCAATTGTACTACCAGGTATTTATCCAAGGGATACAGATATGCTGTTTCAAAGGGGCACATGCTCCCCAAAGTTTATAGCACCACTATCAACCATAGCCAAAGTATGGAAAGAGCCCAAATGTTCATCGATGGATGAAAGGATAAAGAAGATGTGATATATACATATACATATACATATACATATACATATATATGTATGTATATATGTATAAATATACATATACATATACATATACATATATATGTATGTATATATGTATAAATATACATATACATATACATATAATGGAGTATTACTCAGCAATCAAAAAGAATGAAATCTTGTCATTTGCAACTACTACATGGATGGAACTAGAGGGTATTATGCTAAGTGAAATTAGTCTGTTGGAGAAAGACAAATATCTTATGACTTCACTCATATGAAGACTTTAAGATACAGAACAGATGAGCATAAGGTAAGGGAAGCAAAAATAATATAAAAACAGGGAGGGGGACAAAACATAAGAGACTCTTAAATATGGAGAACAAACAGAGGGTTACTGGAAGGGTTGTGGGAGGGGGGATGGGCTCAATGGGTAAGGGGCATTAAGGAATTTACCCCTGAAATCATTGTTGCATGATATGCTAACTAACTTGGATGTAAATTAAAAAAAATAAATTAAATAAAAATACCAATACATATATATATATATATGATATATTTCAAACAAGAAACTTCTTCAGATCCATAGTGATTGCTCAAGTTTTTCTAAGGGTACAGAGTCATGTATGGAAAGCCACATGAGAAAAGGAAGATCTTTGATTAGCTTCCACTTATGATCTAAACCTTTGGTAACTCAGGGAATAAAGCTTTTGTTCTACTAACTCTCTAGCTGGAAATCTTGTTAGAATATCCACCAAGTCTTTAAAATTCAGCAGCAAATTAATGTACTCCTTGGCAGTTAATGGGAAAAGTTAATTTAAGACAACAGAAGAGTCAGGAAGATGATGTTACAATACAACCATCTATCGTCGAGGTGGAGGGTCCACCTTAAGATTTAATCTCAGGTGACTGCACAGACAATTCCAGCCATAAACTAAGAGGCATCAGATTCCAGGATTTGATGCCAATATCTCTGTGATCATTACCCTGGTTCCTGTAATAATAGAGCCAACACTTGTCCTTATTTTTAGAGAAATTAATTTACCCAAACATACACAGCTATAAAGATGCAAAAAGCCAAATATAAACCACAATTTTATGTGCCACTATGACCACCTTCTTTTGATATTCTGTTTTATCATACCATTTGCTCTGTAGAAACTTTATACATGTTAATATAGACTTCATATGAAGCTATAACCCACTCTCAACTGGATACAAAATAATTGATAAATTTATTGTCCACTTACAAATTTATTTTCAATAATAAACTGTCATAATAGTCATATTTTTGAAATGTAATTGAAACAGAAAATACCTATTGTCAATCCAGTAACTTCCATTTTAAATCAAGGTTACCAACTTTTTTTTGAGAAAGAGAGTGAGCACAGGGGAGAGGGATAGAGAGATAGAGAGAGAGAGAGAGAGAGAGAGAGAGAGAGAATCTCAAGTAGACTCCACACTCAGTGCAGAGCCCAATGCAGGGCTTGATCTCATGGCCCTGGGATCATGACCTGAGCCAAAATCAAGAGAAGGTCGCTCAACTGACTGAGCCATCCAGGCACCCTGAGGTGTACCAACTTAAATATACATACCAACTCTACCCCACACTTATCAGCAGAGGGTGTTATCATTTTTTTAATCATTTGCTCATTCAATGTTGCTCTATTTTACATTTTTATCATTGATAGTATGAATAATTTCTCACATTATCGTTTTCCAATTGTATTTCCTCTTTTGAATTGTCAGCCCGTGTCACGTGCTTGCTTATTTTTGGTGTAAGTCTTGATATTTTGTTCATAACTTTGTGTGCATCCTTAATATTTTATAGATAAATCATGTCATGTCTGATATATTTTATGGTACACTTTCTTTATAATTTTTTCATAAGGATATTACAAAATTATTTTCATTTTTCTTGTTACTTAGATATTGAAAACATTATCATTCCTCCATAAGTAAGTAAACTATTCTATTTTCTGCCACTTCTTCTCTAATTTGATGTTTTATATTTAACCCTCTAATTTGGTGTTTCTAGACATTTCATTCTTCTTCAGGACATAAGCAGAAACAGATAAATTACAATCCCCACTCTCAGTATAGCTGCAAAGCTACTGCTTTTTCTTGCACCCAGCAAAGAATGCAGCATGATTCTGCAAAGAATACTTCACTCCACACCTCACCACCCACTCCTTGAGCCCCACCCCCATGACAGTCACTGCCCTTATTGAAATGGAGGCTGTTTTAGTGATTAGTATAAAGTGATTTTTTTTTATATTTCAAAGTGCTAACCAATTACTTCAGTGTGACATAGTTAATAATTTTTTCTTGCGCTATCCACTTAAAATATTTTTTAATTCTAAAGACTATTATTTTAGAGTAGTTTTAGATTCACAGCAAATTTGAGAGGAAGGTGCAGAGATTCCCAAAATACCCCCTGCCCCCACACGTTTACAGCCTCCCTCATTATCAACAATCTTCCACTACAGTGGTACATTTATTACAATTGATAAACCTGCAATACACATCATAATCATAGCTTACATCCTTATCCATTTTTTAGTAAATTTACTCACCTCTGTGGTGTATTTATACTCCATTATTTCATATTTTTATTTTTCTACCAATATCAAAATGCCTTAAATGTTACTGATTTACTATGGGTTTTAATATCGAGGAGGTATTTATCCCCCTGGTGTTGTCCTTTAATACACTTTTCCTGATTTTTTTTACCTGTTCATTTCTCAAGTGATTTAGAAGTTTTTACTGAATTTTTAAAATTCCTTTTGAGATTTTGATGGAAATACCATAAAATATACTTCTTTAAAAAACTTGAAGACTTATAATTAATATGGTGCATTGACTTACTGTAGAAAATTGACTGTAGTGCTGCAAATACTTAGAAAAGCTGGACAAAATATAATAGGAATTCTAAAATATTTAGAAGTTTACCCAGCTCCAAACCAGAAAAAGGAGCACAGAGAAGACAACAAAACTTGTAAAAATAAATCTGAAGATATTTTAGTGTTTCCACTAATTTTAGTGTGAGGGGTTCCCCCCACCCCCGATTTAACTCTTGCACTGTGATATTTTATCAGATTAGGGACCTAAGATCACATTTGCTCTACAGAAACTTTCAGAAGCCTCAGGTTTCCAAAATGAGCTATGTAACATATCATTTACTTTGTTCGTTGTAATATTTACTTTTCCACGTTTTTAATTTTTTCTATTAGATCTATAGTAGATAAGGTAGGTTAAAATCTTCTTTCCTTTTCTGTATATTTCACACAATTTTTGCTGCTATTTCGTGCATATATTAGTGCACAAATAGTATCTGAAACATTTATACCTTGTATCATATTGTCATTGATTATGTTTCACCTATATTTTTTCATTTTACCCTGCCGCTTTTACTACCTTATTATACCTTTGGCCTATTGGTTTCAGTACATATTCCAAGAGCAAGAAATCACTGGGCCTCTTCAATCAAAAAAAAATCCAAGACTCTGTGTTATATGTACAAATAAAAAATGCTTATATTATTTGTTACATCTGTTTTATGCTCTTCTAGAGAAGTGCAATTTTCTTTTTTTCCTATTCCTATTAAACCTTTTTATGTATGATCGTGTTCTTTTTCCTTTTGTAATTTTAGTGTAGTTAAAAAAAGCAAATTCCTTCTTTCTGTCTTCACTTCTAAATTATGCCACTTTTGTTTTATAACCTAACTCATAGAATTATTCACCTATCTCTAAATGGAGTAACTGATTTCAATACTCTATATGTGTATTTCCCACAAACTTCTAAATTCAATCATTTTCTTTTTCTTTTTAGCTAACCTTTGAAAATCTGAAAATCATCCTTTAATGCTAATAGATAAGATTAAAGATAACTTTTCAGAAGGCAAATTTCCGGAAATGTGCTGGACTATACTTCACATAGTAAAAGCACCTCAGCTGGGCACGGCATTCCTGCATCACATTCTTTCTTTGAGAATATTTCATATACTACTCTATCACCTTTGAATTTGTGATGGGAAAATAAAGAAGTAGGAGCTCTCCAAATTTTGATTCCTTTGATAATTGTCTTTAGTTTTAAGATGAGAAGGAAAAAAAATTATGCCATGAAAGATAGGAAATAGCCAGAGTATGCCTTGGAAAGTGCTTTTGCTTTTTAAAATTTACCTAGGATAGAGTGAGACGCTGCTGTCTCCTACCTAAGTTATTTTTTAACATTTTTGTTTCTTTTTCATGTATGCCATTGATTATCCACATGTTCTTTTATTCTGGCTTTTCATTCTGAACTAACTTACTTTTTTCCCTCATACTCATCGTTTAGTTACTCTTATGTTCCACTACGTTATATATACTCCGCTAGTCTGACATTCTGCCGCATGGCACTTCTGTTGATCTTTTTCGGAGATGATGTAAATTGGTTAGCACAGCCCTACCTTTTCCTTCCACTACTCTCACATTCTCTTTTATCCCTGAAAAACAGATAACTACTATTTTCTAAAATCCTATACAAAATCCATTTGAAGTATTGTTATCTGAGTATTAAGAAAATACCCTTGGGGTGGGGGGGGTTGCCTGGGTGACTCAGTTGGTTAAGCGACTGACTTAGGTTCAAGTCATGATCTCACGATTTGTGAGTTCGAGCCCCGCATTGGGCTCTTTGCTGACAGCTCGGAGCCTGGAGCTTTGGATTCTGTGTTGCCTTCACTCTCTACCCCTCCCCTGCTTGCACTCTGTCTCTCTGTCTCTGAAAAATAACTATACGTTAAAAAAAAGAAAAAAAATCTTAGGAAATTTGGGGGAAAATCAATTATCTGTCTTCAGTCATAAGTAAGTTCTACACTACAAATGAAAAAGGAAAATGGGAAAATAAAAAATGTTATCTTCCTTCTCTTTTATACATGTTTCATACATCATTACAGGGGTTATATTATTAATTTAATTCAACTCAATTTAATTCCATGGGAGTAGAGGAAGTCACCTCTAAGTCCTAATTACTTCTGGATTTTATCTATAGACTAGACATTGGAATCATCTATCCCATCTCATCACACCACACTGGTTCCATACACTCAAGTTTGGGGCTAAAGTTTTTTTTAAGTTTATTTATTTATTTTGAGAGAGAGAAAGACAGAGAGAGAGCAGGAGGGGCAGAGAGAGAGGGAGAGAGATAATCCCAAGCAGGCTCCGCACTGTCAGCACAAAGCCCAATGTGGGGCTCGAACTCATGAACTGTGAGATCATGACCTGTACCAAAACCAAGAGTCTGTTGTTTAACCAGCTGAGCCACCCAGGCACCTCTGGGGCTAGAGTTTTGAAAGGCCTCTCCTCTACTCTTTCTTGAAGCAGAGAACACAGTGAAGCCACTGGGGTCTTTGGCCTTCCAATCTTTGGCTTTCCTGTGCTTGCTGCTGCATTACTTTATCTTTGCCTTCATGTTCATTTGGTGTTATCCCTGTGTATGTATCTACCCCTGTGTCCAAATATACCCTCCCTTTTTTAAATGTTTATTTGGTTTTGAAGGAAAGGGCACATGTGCAAGCAGGGAAGGGGCAGAGACACAGGATGACAGAGGATCCCAAATGGTCTGCACGGATAGCAGAGAGCCCAATGCAGGGCTCGAACTCACAAGCCATGAGATCATGACCTGACCTAAAGTCTGCACCCAGGTGCCCCAAATTTTCCCTTTTTATAAGGACATCAGTCATATTGGATTGGGGTCCACCCTACCGACCTTGTATTAACTTAATCATCTGCAAAGAGCTTATTTTCAAAAAAGGTCACATTCACAGGTACTGGTGGTTAATATTGCAACATCATTTTATACAATTCAACCCACAATAGTAGGGGACATCAGATTAGCAAAAGGTCAAGTAAAGTCTTTGCTTGGATCAGTAACAATCCTCCCATACTTACGGTTCAGTCGGATGGTACCAAGTTAGGAATTAGACCAAGCTAGATATTACTGATAGGTTTTAATCCTGCATCTTCAGTAAGGGGTAAATAGAAATCCCTTCTTTAATTTTAAATATTCTTCAATTTTTTTATTTTAATTAATAAGCCAGTGAAAACTTTCTTTCTAGATTAAATAATTACTTACACTTTTTCTTAAGAAATTAGAAGAGAAGGCCTGTTGGTTTTCCCTACCTCAACCATCTTCCCAGACATCATTCATTGGGGATTATAGTCAGAAAAACAATTCCTTGCCAGTCTCAGTCAAATTAAAAGGAAGTAATAGCAAACACAATGATACCATTTCTATTTTTAAACATCTCATAGGGATACTCAAGACAACATCATAGTAATTATATGACTTTCACTGGCTGATCAAACATTTTATCACACTCTGCATTCATTCACACATATACACACAGGCAAGTGTGTGCACATACACACACACACACACTCATTCAATTGGTGTAGTCAACCTAAATTAAGTGGAAAAAGTCTTACCCACCTGTAGTTTTCATGCCAGTTAAAGGTAATAATCATGGAAACTCTCAAAGATACTCATTCTCTCTGCTTATGTTTAATGCTTTTCTTTTGGCATGAATTCTTTCATGCAAATACTTTCATCTATGCCTTCATTTCCAAAGTTTCACCTCATTAGACTCCAGTATTTAATAGGACTTAGGTTTTAGTGGTTGTGCAAGCAAACGGTTATAGAATAATAACTGAATAAATGAATGGACATAAGATCAGTTTTGCCGAAGAATGTGATTTTCAGCAACATCATCAATTCCAGTTATTTCCTGTGATAGCACAGATTTCTAAGGCCCTTTATTATTAAAATACTCTTGATGAAATGAACTGATACTTAAAAAAATATATATGTTATGTTTTAGACTAAATTTATAAATCTTCTACTAGGTTTACACATAATATATTATATGGACTATTCTGCCATCAAATTCAATTCTATATTAAAATACTTCTCATTGGCCTGACATCATAAAAACTCTTATCTCTACATGGTTAAATGAAATGGATTAGGCCATTTACTGAGTTTCCAGTAAATCCAGCTCTAGCACCAGTAAACCCAGCAGATCATTGGGTACTGGGAAAAAAGCAGTCTTCGTTCCAAAGTTTCTTCCCTATTGTACAGAAAGATTGGCAGCCCCAGTTGCATCACCCAGAGGCCACACTGAGTCTGGAATTTCAAGTGCAGTCAGAGTGGCTGTGTCTCTGGTGGTTGGAAATGGTCATTGACATTCAGACAGATCGTCACCTTTTTAGCATTTCTTTTCTCTTCTTTATTCTTTACCTTCAATATGATTGTCATTGCTCAAAGGAACTAGGAAAACAAGAAGGATAAAGAATGACACTGTGGTAGCAAGAAGGAGGGCTGAGCAATCAGAGCGTGACTACATACCGTCAGAAAAGTTATAACAGTTATCTTCCAGAATTATTTCCTGTGTATACCAAATTGATTGTCATGTCATTTAGTAGAAGCTTTATTTATTTTTATTATTTTTTTCTCAAGCTGCTACATGGGCCCCGTATTTCATATTCATCATATAACTTAGAGATACTTTCATTTGTCAGGAATAATACAAGGAACAGAAGAAGAGTAAAGATTCAGAGGCAAAGAAAAAAAGTGGAAAACAAACTCAGGGTTCAGAGAATTCTGACAATGCAAACCAACACAGAGGAGCGTGTGGGGGTGGCTGGGAGGATAAATGCTGGACCCAATTTGAGACAAAATCTCCTCCTGTGCTGAGAGTCGAAACTCTATCTGTCAAAATTATATTACTGAAATGAGATAAATGCCTTACGTAAACAGGATGGAAGTGGTTCATATGAATGAGGAATGTGAGGCAGAGAATGGTGTGCAGAATCCTGGTCAGCGTCCACTGCCTTCAGGATGATGTCATGGCACAATAAAATGTATTGTGATGCCGTTTCAATTGGATTAAGGAGTCTAGAGTGAGTTCAGAGCTCCCTCTAGGCCCACTGCTTTTGTCTGTAACACAGGCCTAGATGTTATGAAAATTGAAATGCTAGAGATGTCATGGTGGAGGTGAGCATCAAAGACTTCTGGGGATTATATTAGCATGGGTGGGCAGACATATCCCTTTGGGGTGGCAATGACAAGGCTATAGCAATGAAGGAAGAAGCCCTTTGATACACAGCTCTTCTAAGGCCTCTCTATATGTCCCTGAATCTCAGCCAGACTCTGGTACTTGTGGACACTAGGGCTCAATATCCATGGAGAAACCTTCCTGGGATGAGATTCTCACTTGTTCCCATATAATACAGCCTAGACAAAAAGACACCTACCTGGTGATTTCAGGTGCCCATCAAATATGCTATAGAGAACACTGAAACATGGCCACTACCTTCTTCGCATCATGTGAACTTCTTGGCTAAACTGAACATGGCCTACATATTCCATTTATTGGGATCCAAATTTAATTTGGATTAAATTAAAACCAAAGTTTTAATTTAGATTAAAATTAATTTAGATTAAAGAAAACCAGTTTTCTTGTGGTTCTATCATAGTTGCTACAGAAATACTCAAACCAAAGGTCCACATAAGGATAAATTTATCAAGTAATCCTAGCAGGAGATCTGCATTATAATTATGCTCTTAGATGTGGGCTTTGAATATGGTAGCCAGGTAGATATACTAATGACTCTCCTTCCATCACAAATTATACTTTATTGGTTCCACTACCCTGCAAACCTACAGAAACGGTTCCTGCCTGGGGAACAATGGAATTGCAGGATAAGCCCTAGTCTAGACCAGCAGATCTTCACTAGCAGACTGGGTGGATTTCCCCATGGTGAAGGATGTGTCTTTTAAACCATGCAACCTGCCTCACCACACATTGCACAAGTGTTCCCTTCTCATATTTGCCAACACTTGCAATGACCTACTTGACAGATGCCGACAGAAAGGGGGAACAAACAGATACATGCATGAGTATTTTTTTGTTTCTCTCTCTAAGACAGGAACCTGACACATCTTCATGTTCCTGCAACTGAAGCACACATCTCTGGATGTCCTTCCTAAGAGATGTGGGCAGGTCCCTATCCTAGCTCCTGGCTAGCTTCTCAAATGCTTGTCAGTCTGGAAAACTTAAAGGCTAACAGTAATAGCAGTTAACATAATACTGTAAGATAATAAAAACAATAATAAATGTTATTGAAATCTTACAATGTTTTAAGTACCGTGCCAAGTGCTTTACACATATTATCTTTCTTGTTCTCAAAAAATTCTATGAAGCAGGTACTATTGTAATCTCAGGAATAGGAGATGTAGAGAGGTGAAATAACTTCTTGATGTCACACATCTAGCATGCAGTAGAAAGGAATAGAAATTCAGTTCTGTAAGACACCAAAGCTCATACTTCTAAACATGCTCAGGAAACACATGCACACACTTTACACATATGCACATACATATACACATATAATATACAAATGAGAAAGTTTATTTTCTGAAAACAGGTTTTGTGAGGCTCTATAATTATCCATTCTCTCCTTCTCCCTTACCAACCCAAAGTCTGATTTTCTTGCGGTGTCAATTTTTCCAACCCAAAATTTTGGTTTCCCAGCCATTCTTGCAACCCTGGGTAATCCTGTGACCCAGTTCTGGCCAATGAGACATAATTGGAAATGTGGTACAAAGTTCATGTTGAGTTTTCTCTCTCCTGATAGAGGTGCTGCCTCTTTTTTCTGCTCCCATTTTGGTTCAGGCTAGGATATAGACTTGATGTTTGAGGGTGCAGACACCATCCAGAGACCATGAGAAGGCGATCCACATGCAAAGGCTGGTAGAGTGGGAAGGTGGAAGAAGCATGAGACCCTCATGGCATCAGAGTCCCACTGAATGATTTCTGGACTCTGTGTGAAGAGAATAATCCATTATTTAAGCCATCATTTGATGGATTTTCTTCTCCTTTCAGCAGAGTGTAGTGCTAATTGATATAAATATTAATGAATACATATCTCAAAGCTCAAATTTTGTGAATTAAAAATTCTTTGTTCCTAAGTCTTGTTGTAATGAGGTCATCCTTAGCAGTGGGCATTTATACACTGCAGCAATATATCTCCCACACTTCAAAACATTTATATATGCCTGTTATCATGGATAAAACATCCACATAATTATACACACACACAACTATGTCTCAAGCACATAACAGCTTTGGTGCTGCAACCTGATTAGTTAAACTAAATTATGGGAGGAGGGGGGTGCGTTTTGTGATAGCTCCTGCTGCTCTGCAGCCAATTTGCACATTTTCCTAGAATTATTTTAGATGTTATTATCACCCAAACACCTGCTGCTATGTAGACAGGAAAACAAGCCAAAACCAAGTGAGGAGGCAAAACACACTAAATTAAAAACAAATGTGTACACTCCCTAAGTACAGAATACAAATAATAGCCTTCAAATTTGAGGGCCAGAATGCCTGGTTACTAACCAGTCTCTAAGCTAATGTAAATGCCCAACCCAGATAGGGAGGAAAATGATCTGGATGATCTACATTTGTTTATTTCTTCTTTCACTCTGTGTTTTTTGTAGAATGGAAAAAAAAAAACTTTTCAAAAGATATAATCTATCTCCTATCCTTTTTTTTTTTCCAGCAAACTCTGCTGTTACTTAACTTACATCAATATTTTTGCCCAAAACAGGTTTTGGACTTCTTTGCTCAAAAATCACACAGATACAAAATAGTAGGTAGTAAGGAATAAATGTTCATATTAAATATAACTTTTTATGATTTGAACATTGAAAACTATTGATTTTTTTTTTGAGCTCTGATGACTTAGTAAAAAGGAGAAGGGAATTGGGAGAACAACTCAGACCTTCTAAAATGGATAATTTAAGGCTGATTCTTAGAATAAATATTGCATTTCCAGAGCACTTTCTTACTCCCAAGACTGTCCCCTGAATAGATTTCCTCTTCACTCCCTCCTTAACTGAGTTTTAGAGAAAGGCACTAAAGGAAGAAGGAATCAAAATCCAAACTTCAATTTCTTGATGACAACCCTTTGTATAGTGATAATTCATCACTGTTCCAAAGTGGAGTTGATGCCTGGTTATCATGAGAAAGGCCATTAGGAAAGACACCACACCATTTTCTCAAGGGTCACACACAGCTGTTCTGGAGATGTACATTGCATATGACATGCAATTGGGGAGGAGAAAGTCAATGGGACACAGGGAGGTGGTGATGGGACTTTGTGAAAGCTAACAGTTTTTAGCAGCTGCCTGCTTCAAGAACAAGGAGAAATCTAAAGAGGATATTTATAGAAAGATTTCTGTATTGAACAAAAATGCTTGTTCTGCCCCTGGAACCCCAGCAATAATGATTACCACTATTTTTTAAAGCCTCTAGTCATCACTCCTCATCAGGGAAATACAAATCAAAACCACACTGAGATATCACCTCACGCCAGTCAGAGTGGCTAAAATGAACAAATCAGGAGACTATAGATGATGGAGAGGATGTGGAGAAACAGGAACCCTCTTGCATTGTTGGTGGGAATGCAAACTGGTGCAGCCGCTCTGGAAAACAGCGTGGAGGTTCCTCAAAAAACTAAAAATAGATCTACCCTATGACCCAGCAATAGCACTGCTAGGAACTTCCCCAAGGGATACAGGAGTACTGATGCATAGGGGCACTTGTACCCCAATGTTTATAGCAGCACTTTCAACAACAGCCAAATTATGGAAAGAGCCTAAATGTCCATCAGCTAATGAATGGATAAAGAAGTTGTGGTTTACATACACAATGGAGTACTACTTGGCAATGAGAAAGAATGAAATATGGCCTTTTGTAGCAACGTGGATGGAACTGGAGAGTGTTATGCTAAGTGAAATAAGTCATACAGAGAAAGACAGATACCATATGGTTTCACTCTTATGTGCATCCTGAGAAACTTAACAGAAGACCATGGGGGAGGGGAAGGAAAAAAAAAAAAAGAGGTTAGAGTGGGAGAGAGCCAAACCATAAGAGACTCTTAAAAACTGAGAACAAACTGAGGGTTGATGGGGGGTGGGAGGGAGG
>NC_064810.1:133554625-133723808 GCF_023721935.1 Panthera uncia
AATAAAATAAAATAAAATAAAATAAAATACTGTGCACTATTATTGCTCCACAGTATTAAAGTTTTGATACCAGAAATTAAAAAAAAAAAATGTTGTAGGATAATAAACAGCCCCTTGATCCCTACTTCCTTTTTGCCCTAATGTAATTTTCTCCCCCTGAGTGTGGGCTGAACCTAGTGACTCTGTAGTGAGTAGAATATGGCCAACGCAACCTGACATCATCGTCTAAGGTGGATTACAAAACGACTGTGGCCTCCATCTTGGGAAGCCTCTCTCACTCTTTTGCTACCTTGCTCTGAATGAAGCCTCTGCCATGTTGTGAACTGCTCTCTGGTGAGGCCAACATGGTAAGGAATTAAGGTCTTCATTCAACATCTAGGGGAGACCAGATGACTGCAAACAGCCACGTGAGAATCTTGGAAGCTGATTCTCTTCCAGGTCAGCCAGAGATGACTGTAGCTTCAGCTGACACCTGACTGCAGCTTAAAGACAGGTGCTGAGGCAGAGGCACCCAGATAAGTTATACCTGGTTCCCAGCCAATGGAAATTGTGAGACAGTAAATGCTGTTTTAAGCTGCCAAACTTTGGGATGAGTTGTCATGCAGCATTTGATAAGTAATGTGGTTGTCATGACCGTAACACGTCAAATGCTGAAAAATACTACATGCTAGATAATAATAACAGAGTTTAAACTTCGAGGTTAATTATAAATTTAAGACTATTGATTAGGACTTCCACTTCATTGGCCACTTTCTCTCCACTCTAGAAAGTATACCCCACAAGGTATCAAATAGTAGAGATTCAGGTCAAGCAGCCAAGGAGAAACGTCTCATCTTTGGTTCCTATGTCTAAACTTCGACAGTGTGCTCTTCACTGGGACTGTGGAACATGGCTTATGGAATCAGAGAAGCATGGATCAAGTCCAAATCCAAGTGATTTATACATAACCAGTGGTATACAGTAGCTGGCTCCAAGGGGCTTGGTAGATTTATGGTGTACACTCCTTCCCATCTCCACAATCTATGTAGTGAAGTTGATAGCTAAAAATTGGCTATGGTGGGAGTATTTACCCCAACAAAATTAGCAAATACTACAAAACAGACTTTTCCCCAACGAGTCAACTATTAAACATCTACCAACACATCATTGTTTATAACCAAGAACCACTAATTATCACAGACCCAAGGAGCCACCTTGATTCCATTTCTGGCAAAGTCAATCAAGGCTAAGAAAAAGAAGATGATCAAGGCTGCCATCAGGGCAGAAAATAAAATGGATTGTTGAGTTGGGATTGGAAACATCAATGCAGACTTGGGGAGCCTACACTGACACGAGTATACCTCAGCCCCTTGAATTTGGATTCATAAGTGCAAGGTCATAGTAACTACTATTATCATCACGATTAAACAGGTACAGAAACTGTCCAGGACCACAAAATTAGTGAGGGTGGGGCCTACAGTTGAACCCAGATCTGTGTGGCACCATATCATAATAACAATATGCTACTGACTCCCGCTCTGCTTTGATATTTTAAATCTTAGTAACAATTGTAGATCAATGGAAAATAAGAAGTGGTTAAGGTGAAACACTAATTAAAAAAACTGGGAGTAGGGGTGCCTCAGTGGCTCAGTTAAAGCATCTAACTCTTGATTCCAGCTCAGGTCATGATCTCATGGTTCATGATTTCAAGCCTTGCTTCAGGCTCTGTGCTGACAGTGTGGAGTCTGCTTGGGATTCTCTCTCTCTCTCTCTCTCTCTCTCTCTCTCTCTGTCTCTCCCCATCTCTCTCTCTCAAAATAAATAAATAAAACTTTTTTAGAAAACTGGGAATATATCTGGGGATAATATGATACAAAAATATGAATTTCATTCTAGATATTTTATAAAAACACAACATAACGCCCACTGCACAGGAAGGAAGCTTTGCTCAAATAACCCAACACAACATGTCTAATGTCTTTGGGTTTCCATGTTCTCAAACTGAGAATGGGACACAATGTGCGGAGCTATCTTTTTAGTCTTCAGAATCTGACTTATGTTTCCTAGGGTTCATAGTTCACATTATTTGAAAGCCTCACTAGTGAATTTACATGAGATGAAATGCATGAGCTAAACAAATATAAAACTAATTTTTTAAAAATCAGATAGTCCAGGAGTGCCTAGGTGGCTTAGTTGGTTGAGCATCCAACTCTTGATTTTGGCTCAGGTCATGATCCCAGGGTCATGGGATTGAGTCCTGCGTTCAGCTCTGCGCTAAGTGTAGAGCCTGCTTGATTGATATTCTCTCTTTCTTTCTCTCTCTCTCTCTCTCTCCCACTACCCTTCTCCCCCACTCATGCTCTCTCTTTCTCTCACTCTCTAAAATTAAAAAAATATATATATTAATATATATATAATAGAAAATTAAATAGTCTAGAAAAAATTTAAAGCCATATGACAGGCAAATATTAAGCGACCTGAAGGTCAGACTAACCTAAAGGAAAAGTAAAGTGCAGAAAAGAAATCAGATGATATTTGGTCTTTTGTTTACATTAGAACTATGGATTAAGCAGAATTCTCTAATTGCAACCTTAATGACAAGAGGAACACACAGAACACACAAACATGAATCAAGCTTTCCAGGGAGAGTGGTATGAAAAAGTGTGAGGCTTGGACAACTTGCTAAAGAGATAAAGGTGAAGACAGAAGATCCAGATGCTATATTTGTACAACAAACACTAGAGATCCCATAAGCAGCCTTCTCATGTACCACAAAATTTATAAAGGAGATTACAGGAAAAAAGAGTATTTGCTAAAAAAAAAAAAAAAAAAAAGAAGAAGAAAGAAAATTAAATATCACAGGAAGAAACCAAAAAACAAAATGAGGAAACCCTCATCCAATCAGATAAAACATAGGAGTGATGCCTTGCTTTCTGTTGGGCCACTACAGATCTTAGTAAGAGGTCAGAAAACCTCTTTGGTTTTCTGTGTGCAGGCCTGTTCCAGGAGCTAGATAATCTGTACAACTTTAACATCCTTTCACAAGTGTATTCTTGGCTGAACATCTCATTAGATTTTTTTCTTTTCTTTTTTTTTTAAATTTATTTATTTAAATTCTGGGGCACCTGGGTGGCTCAGTTGGTTAAAGGTCCAACTCTTCGGCTCAGGTCATGATCTTACAGTTCGTGGTTTCAAGCCCCACATCAGGCTCTGTGCTGACAGCATGGAGCCTCCTTGGAATGCTGTCTCCCTCTCTCTCTGCCCCTCCCCTTCTCTCTCTCTCTCAAAATAAAAATAAACACTTTTAAAAATTTTTATTTACTTAAATTCAAGTTAGTTAACATACAGTGTAGTATTGGTTTCAGGAGTAGAACACAGTGATTCATCACTTACATATAACACCCGGTATTCATCCCAACAATTGCCCTCCTAATAATGCCCATCATCCACATAGCCCATCTCCCCACCCACCTTCCCTCCAGCAACCCTCAGCTTGTTCTCTGCATTTAAGTCTCTTACGGTTTGCTTCCTTCTCTGTTTTCATCTTATTTTTCCTTCCCTTCCCCTATGTTCATCTGTTGTGTTTCTTAAATTCCACATACGAGCAAAATCATATGGTATTTGTCTTTCTCTGACTGACTTCTTTCACTTAGCATAATACACCCTAGTTCCATCCGCTTTGTTGCAAATGGCAGGATTTATTTCTTGCTAGATTCTTCCCCATACCACAGCTTTAGACTCAGGCAAAATATCAAAAGGTTATATGATGGGGGCCTTCTGAGAGCATTGGAGAGGGAGTTTATATCATTGCATAGCATATTTAAAAGATATGATACCTTTGTTAGACATCGTTAAGAACAACAAGCATCTTATATTATTCCTGGAGCAAGCAGTGATTGCAATAGGCAGAAAGGGTCTTTTGGGGTTACTAGCTCTGTTTTGCTTTGTTTTCTTTTGTTTTTATCTAGGCTGCTTACATGGGTGTTTCCCAATTTGTGAGACTACATCGAACTGTATACTTATGATTTGTGCACTTTTCTACGTGTACTCATACTTTAACAAGCATGTCACTAAAGGAAAGAAATGATGGCTACTTGAAAATACTATCTTACCTGTTTTGGGAAGACTATCAGAACATTTATGAAGCACTAAATAAGAGCAGAGAACTATTCTAGGTGCTATGTCACAGGGCTTCCTTTCCTCCAGGAGCTTTCTATTCAATAAAAGAGAGAAAATGGTACAGCACCAGTTCATGCACACTGTAATGTGAATAAATAACATGGAGTCATAAGTGACAGGTATTATAAAGTGATGTAGATGCTGTGTTGTAGAAGTTGGAAGGAGATAAAATCACTTTTGGTGGTGAAACTCATAATATGGAATATTCTATCCCCCCTCTACTCTGGTCCTGAAACAAGTCATATATTGCTGGCCATTAACTAGATCAATGGAGGCATACAGGGAAATAGCAAAGGCTTTGGAGACAAAGGCATAAACAGAACTGGTTCCAATCCTACCTTCATCATTTATAGATTTGTAATATCATGGGCAAGTTACCCATAGCATTCAATTATTGGTTTTGTTTTCCTCATCCTCCCCTTTTTAAATGTAAATTATTATGGGAAGCTGAGGTGGACCTCTTCTCTCCTGACTCCAAACTTGAGGCTGTAGTGGAAGCAACCAATCTAGTACCCAAACCCCTGTCACTTTCATTGGTCCAGGAATGGGCACATAGTCCACATGAAACTAATCAGAGTTATCGTCTATGTCTCTTGGGTGGGATTGCAGAACTGTAAGGGAAAGAGCTGCCCAGGACCATGTTCCCAGCCATAATGGCAAAAGCCAATATGCAAGAATGAAGTTGATATGCAGAAAAATGCAGGGAGAGTAAGAGCCAGTAGGAGAATAGGGCCTGGCATCACTACCTTCCCTTATTCCAAAAAAACTCTGGGACTCAGCCTTGTTCCTGCCCTTTTTGTGGTTTGGGTATTTAAGCCAATTAGTTGCCCATTTTGCTTAAGCTAGTTCCAACTGGGTTTTGAGTTTCTGCCATAAAAAAGCCATAATTAACACATTTCTTCCACTGAGCTTTGGTTTTCTCACCTGCAAGACCAAGAAGACAAATATATAATGCATAAGTTTGTAATAAATGCCAAAAATTTCACTATCAGAAAAGACAATTGTTCAATATTAATTCCTTACCATGTCCAATTAATGTGAGGATTTACACAACCCATTCAAAGATTCTCCAAACTAGGATCACTCTGCATCGCTTTGATTACAAGGCAACTGGATAATTTATAAATCATTCTCCTATCATCCAATAAAGGCAAAGATAGACCGATCTCAAATATTTCCTATGACCTTCCTTTTCCCCCACCAATCAGCTTTTATTCTAAACTCATTCTCCTCTGACTCACCAGATTGTTCACCATCCCAAATTTGATCCTGCTTCAGACATATTATGTGATTTCATGCTTGTTCTCCACAGCATTTTACTTTCCAATATCACAAAAGGAGTTTGTTATATGACACACCATCTCAGATGCCCATCCCCAAAGCAAACTGAATTAAGCATGTACTTAATTTGGTCCCTTGAATTTTTATGCCTAGCACCAGCGATATGGTCAACACTTCTTTTCATTAAATAATCAGGCCACTTTTCACCCTTTTCCAACAGGCTCAAATAATCTCCAAAATACCACAAGATTTAACAAGTATAGCTCACATTTACTGAGCACTGATTATGTGACAGATTCTATGCTAAACTCAATGTTTGCATTATTTCATTTCATTTTCTCTGTGCCATTATGTTGGTACTGTTGTTTTCCCTAGTTAGGAGACAAAGAAACTAAGAACATTTATATAAAACTTTTGAAAGTTTATGGCTAATAAGCTGTAGAGTTCAAGTTTAAACTCAAATAGTTATGACACTAGAGACTACATTCTAATACTAGGAATGATATGAAATAAAACATATATTCCAGACTTCAGCTTTGTTCCATCCTCCCTTCTCATAGCCCCATGATCCAAATTAGAACATGAATTTCCTGAGCTGGGTCTTGTTATGTAGTAAACTACCAGGAATACTGGTATAAAGTTTGCTTACAAATTTGTGTTATGTAGAGTCAATCAAAGAGAAAAACACCCCCTTTTTTAAACTCTCCCACCAACAATCAGAGATATTTCCATCCTAAGAAACATAAAAGAATGTTCATGTGAAAGGAAGACTCAGACATCAAAGTACTTAGAAAAGAGCTTTGCTTATAAAAAAGTTGGCAAAAGTCAGACTTCAGAAATATTAGCTTGTCAAAAAAAATGCCTACAACATGAACTTAAAGGAAGAAATCTGTGAAATTATCAAAGTTATATAGTTTAAATCAATCTATTTATAGTAGTAAAACAACTTTCTCACCTAGTTATTATATCCACAAAAGATATCACATAACCTTAGAAATCAATTGTGCAAAAGGGTTATCGTTATTTTGCTAGGGAGTGAGTAATTTAGAGGAAATGTTTAAAGTTTCATTTATTTTGGGGACCAGAACTAGACAGGGTGACCCTGTTATTTTTGGCCTATCACACTCTGGAATATCATGTATATGTTTATTCATAATGGTGGCAGGACAAAGTGTTCATTTTCTTTCACGTTGGCCATGATTGACATGGCTAGGATGGCCCTAGACAACAGTTAGGTCATCTGGGTAACCTGGAGGATAATGAAAATACTTTGCGACTGACTCAGAAACCATGTCATTGATAAAGCGGTTATTACTGTTAACACTTCATGAAAGGAAATGTTATAGGAAAGGCTGAGACACTTTAATGAGCTGAGACACTCACGTTTTTCCTTGCTTTAAAGAAGACAACATAGTCCTGCTGAAAGAACACGGACTCAGAGGTAGTAGACCTGAGTCCAGACTCCATAAATTACCAGGAGTTTGACCCTGACAAAGTCATTGTGTTGTGGATAATATGGAACACAATGATCGTGTTTCTTTTGTTAATGGGGCTTTTGTAAAGAACTATTAATATTAGTCAGGGTATAATCAGAGAAGCAGACCTCCTAAGAGACATTTATAATAAGAAACTTATTATAGGATTTGATCTTACACAATCATTGGGCTGGTTAAGCACTGTATTTAAGGCTATTGTTTCTATGTCCGATTCTGGAAACCAAAACCTACAGAGAGAGTAATTAAAAAGAGAAAACAGATGCAAAGTTGGGGAAGCAATACAGAATACATAAAGAACTACAACTCAACAATAGCAAAAACCAACAGTTCAACAATGGGACAGGTCTTGACGGGACACTCTCCAAAGAAGATATATAAAATAGCCAATAAACACAGAAAATGATGCTCCATATCACTAATTATTAGAGAAATGCAAATCAAAACCACAATATGAAGCTGCTTCACATGTTAGATGGCTATTATAAAAACACAACCAGACAGAAAATAACAAGTGTTGGTGAGGATGTGGAGAAATTGGAACACTTGTGCATTGCTGATAGGAATGTAACATGGTATAGTTACTGTGGAAAAAAAATATGGCAGCTCCTCAAAAAAGTTACACAAAGAATTACCATGTGATCCAGCAATTCCACTTTCGGGTATATGTCAAAAAATGTAGCAGGGTCTCAAAGTGATGTTTGGAAACCCATGATCATATTGACATATATCATTTTGTAAGTATAAGGTTTACAATGTGATGATTTCATATACACACATATTGTGAAATATTGGGAAACAATGACCTCAATAGAGTTAGTAAACATCTCCATCACCACACATATGCAAAATTTTTGTGAATTTGTGTGATGGGAGCATTAAGATTTTCTCTCTTGGCAACTTTCAAGCATATAATACAGTATTGTTAACTATAGTCACTACACTATAATTCTAACATCCTCAGAATTATTCATCTTGTAACTGGAAGTTTGTTACCCTTTGACCAACATCCCCCCATTTCCCACCTCCAGCCCCTGGTAATCATCAGTCTGCTGTCTGTTTCTATGAGTTCAGCTTTTTTTAGATTCCACATATAAGTGAGATCATACAGCATTTGTCTTACTGTGTCTAACTTATTTCACTTAGCATAATGCCCTCAGAGTTCATCCATGTTGTTTCAAAAGATAAGATTTCCTTCTTTTTTAATGGATAAATATTATTCTGTTAAATATAAGTATACACCGCATTTTCTTTATCCATTCATCCATTGATGGCACTTGGATTGTTTCTATGTCTTGGCTATTACTAATAATGTACAAAACATGCGGGTACAGATATCTCTTCAAAATAGTGATGTCATTTCTTTCAGATATATATTCAAGTGAGATTGATGGATCTTATGGTAGTTCACTTTTAAATCTTTTGCTTGAGTTCTAATCATAACTATACTTTATTGCCTTTGTGTTTCTGGGCCTTTAAGAGTCTACTTCTTTATCTTTAAAGAGAATATAACAATAGTATAAGCTTCATAGTGTTCACTGAAAGAACTAAATAAAACGACATATAGCACTTAAAGTAGTACCTTGCATATATAGCAAGCACTCAATCAATGCTACCTATTGTTATATATTTTGTAGCTGTGCAATAATAGCTCCTTAATTGAAAGTTAGGGCTTATAACTTATAAGGAAGCTTCAGTATGCAGTACCTGAATTAATTAAAAATAAATTTGATAGCATGTTAATCATAAGCATAGACTTTTGCCACAATTTGGTTCATTAGTTTGACTTTTAGCCAGTCATTAGCATTAATAATATTTCTGAGTATTCAAGTAATTTCTCAGAAAAAGGCATTACATTTCCTCCATAATTTATAGTTTAATGAAATTTCCAATATGTGAGAAATCATTTCAATGGCCACAAAAGCCATTCTGAGCAGCCTCATTTTAAAATCATTGTTGGGGTGCCTGGGTGGCTCAGTTGGTTAAGCACCTGACTTAGCTTCAGGTCATGATCTCACACCTCGTGAGTTCAAGCCCTACATTGGGCTCTCTGCTGACAGCTCAGAGCCTAAAGCCTGCTTTGGATTCTGTCTCAATCTCTCTGCTCCTCCCCTGCTCGCACTCTGTCTCTCTGTCTCTCTCTCTCAAAAATAAACATTAAAATATTTTTAAATAAAATAAAATAAAATCATTGTCAATGGCTAAAGACACTGTGTAAAGTTTGTATTCTACTCTTACATGCACACTATTTGTAGATCATTTAGTAAAGAGATTTCCAAAGAAGTTTCCTGTGAATCTAATTATTATAAATCAAATAATATTATCCCCTTGACTTACATTATAATTTTAGAAACATGAATTTTTAGAAACATGAAGCCATTTTTAATGGCTCATTAATTGACTATGACTTCTATTCATTAGGTTTAAGATTCTCTATTTAGTGATTGAGCAGGACACAAGCATTTACCTGCCCAGAGGAAAGTATGTGTTAAAGGAAATCTGTATGTATTCATTTTAAATTTAGGTCTTTCTAAAGATAGCTATCCCGTAATAATTCAAGTTTGAGTTTTCATTCAATTTTTTTTCTTAGTAGGTCACATTTGTACCCTATTTTTGGCTTTGTTTTCCATTTCCAGGTTGATAATGGCTCCCACAGCAGGGGGCTGATGTAGGGATCATTTCACACCATACGAAATGCAACCACTGAAATGAACTATTTCCCGTCCAAGAGAGGCTGAGAGGACTCTCAATTGCACAAGCTATAATTTCCCAAAGGGGGTTTACTCAGGGCAGTGAAGTTCATGGATTTGGAGGAAACTTAGTGAAGCTTTTACAGTGATCAAGACCTCAACTTTAGCAACTTATTTTAAGGCCATGAGCAAAGTCAAGAAGAGGGTGTGTCATGGCAAATAGAGTCACTTTTTAAAAAGGAGGTCCTGATAGAATCGTCTTTTTGCAGCCCCAGCATATTCTTAATTTCTTTACACTTAAAATTATCAAGGAAATCTAAAAACTTTTGTTTTTGGACCTATCAATATTTGTAGTATTAGAAATTAAAACTGGGAAATATTTATTCTTTTAAAATACATTATTAGTTGGCATAGATAACATATTTTATGAAAAAAAAATTGTATTTCCCAAAACAAACAAAAAATGAAGAAGAGTAGCATGTTTTACATTTTGCACATCCCTTTAGTGTCCAGCCTCGTAGAATATAGCTGTATTCTCATATCAGCTTCTGCATTGTCCAATGCCATGCATTTTTTGGACCAAAGTATATGAAGAAAATTAGGCCTCACAAAACTATGTAGTTGGAAAGAGAAGAGCATTTTAATAGCCTTTCAAATATTTGTGGATTTTCTTATTGATGCTATGTCAAAACTCAACAAGAGTTAGTTACTTAAATGGAAATTGCAGTA
Source organism: Panthera uncia (assembly GCF_023721935.1). Lineage (NCBI taxonomy): Eukaryota > Metazoa > Chordata > Mammalia > Carnivora > Felidae > Panthera > Panthera uncia. Next base: position 133,564,977 of record NC_064810.1, read on the forward strand.
AGGAATCTGAAACAATCTCAATGAACTTCGCATACTCTGTGATGTTACACCGTTGGTGTTTCTTGTACTCTGAATGGATCTTTTAACATGAGTGATTTTGTAACATCACAGTCATTTGGAACACACTGGTTCGCTGAGCTATGCAGATCTTCAAAACGTTGACAGATTTTAATATGCAATATCAGAAACTAATATTTGTTAATATCACCACTGATCTCACCAAAAACTCTTGGAAAAAAGAATGTCATTTTCCACATTTTCTAAAATTCTAATTTTCACTTGAAAACTTGAGTGACAGCTTACTTCATTAAACTTTGAGAAAATATTTGCAAATACCCAAGTCTAGATAACCGTATTTTGTCTGCTAATAGATTTTTCAAGTGAAAATGGAACTTCTAAGTTCCATGAAACAGCTTTACGATTCTAAGTATACAATTGCTTTATGCATACCTCTCATTGTGTCACCCTGAATATTTAGAAAGTACACTCTAGAGTGATTTAATTAGATTAACAATGTTACTGCTTCATAAAGGACATTCTTAAGTAAAAGTGACATTTCTGAGTGTGTAGCAATGAGGAAAACATGATTATTAATATACGTTGGTGAAACTGCCTTGATTTGTACTTAGTTTTATACACCACAGACTTTATACTATCAGCACAATATCAATGCAGTGCAAAATGCAAACACTGTCTTATATTATTACAACAATAGTTTTAGGGGCACCTGGGTGGCCCAGTTGGTTAAGCATGCAACTCTTAGTTTTGGCTCAGGTCATGATCTCACAGTTCATGAGTTCAAGCACCATGTCAGGCTCCATGCTGACAGTACGGAGCCTGCTTGGGATGCTCTTTCTCCTTCTCTCTCTGCCCCTTGCTCACATGCATACTCTCTCTTTCTCAAAATAAATAAACAAACTTAAATAAAATAAAATATTTAAAAAAATACTTTTAACCTCATTGACTTCCAGAAAAGGCCTTGAGTACCCCAGGGGCCCATGGATCACATTTTGAGAATTCCTGTTCTAGAGAATTCCAGGCTTATTTAATAGGTCCAGTCTGAAAAAGCCTTTTTAGAAGAGCCTAATGGTTTCAGTTTTTCTTTCAAGATCTAGCTGAGGACTGGAAAGCTGGGGTTCCTAGTTGCCTGATGGTATGAGGAAACTCAAATATTCTCAAATTAGAGAAAAAATAAAATAAAACTTTTGTTATCTCTTTTAAAACAGAAGAACTGAGTGAGTCACTATACTGACAAATTCCATGTCACTCTGTATAAAGGTCCAGAACCAGTACATTAATTACATGACAATAAAAATTAAAATAACACTGTAATTTAGAAAATTTTTCGTTGTGATAGACCATGGATTTTGCTCATTTTGAACTTGTCTAAACATGTCCAATATTTTTGCACAAAACTTCATTAGATATACCTTACTTGCTCTGAAAGCCCTCTCATTTTATGGATAACATGAACTAAAGTTCAAGGAACTTCCACTAAAATCTTAGAACCTCAGAATTGAAGCACTCCTTGAGGTCACATAGTTCAGCCTTTCTACTAAACGAATTTTATCCTTCTTATATAAACTTCCAGGTTTGACTTGAACCCTGCCAGTGGCACATAGCTCACTGCTTCGAGAGGCATTATATCATTTCACACTGCACATCGTCAGCAACTCAGATGTTTCTCTTTAAGTTTAAACAAACAAGTCTCAGGCATACTTCCTAATGTAATATAATATTTCTATTTCCTATCATATTTGTTTTTCCAGCAATCAAAGCATATAATCAGCTTGTGGTGACCAGACAGCTTATAAAATCCATGTTTTTCACATGCATTGTTGTCAAGTCTACCCTTGCCCATATTTGTATTCTACTGTACTATTGATATTTTCCTCCAAAAATAAGTTTTTAAAATTAGATTTCATATGGATCACTTTGGTCCACAGTCCAATTTCTCATGTCAATTTTAATTTTGATTTATTCAACACTGATATTACCTACATTCAATGTATGTCATCAGCAATACTGATGTAGAGGTCAATCATATCTTCATAATTTTCTTTCTAATAGCAACAACAATAGGGAGAAAGGAAGATCATTGCATGATATTAGAGACACCCACTTATTTGATCACATTTTTTAAGGTTTCCCAATAGTGTTCTGGGTCCTTAGCTAACTATGTAGCATAAAGGAAAAGAGAAAGAGAAAGAGACAAAAAGTTTATTATAGCAATAATGGCTGAAAACTTCCCAAACATGCAGAGACGGACATCCAGATTCATGAGACCCAAAGACCCCAAATAGGTTGAGTCCAAAAAGGGTTATACCAAGATACATTATAATTAAATTGTCAGAAGTCAAAGAGAAGGAATTATGAAAGCAGCAAGAGAAAAGTGACAAGTCACATACAAGGAAACCCTCATGAGTATTAGCATTTTTTCAATGGAAATTTTGCAGGCCAGGAGAGAGTTGGATGATATATTCAAAACATTGGGGGGGGGGGAAAAAAGTTGAAACCAAAATTCTGTCAATCAAGAATACTATACCCAAGAAAGCTGTCCTTTAGAAATGAAAAAGAGAGAAATTTTCACAAACAAAAGCTGAGGGAGTTCATTACCACTAGACCTGTCTAAAGGAAAACACTAAAGCATCATTTTCAATTGGAAATAAAATAATGCTAATTACCTTCATAAAACATAAATGTGTAAAACTCATTAAGAATAATAAATATATAGCCAAACTCAGATTCTCTAATATTGTAATGGTGGTATATAAATCACCTCAACTTTAGCTGAAAAGTTAAAATCAAATATTAAAATTAACCATAGCTACAATAATTTTTTATTGTTATTACAATAATATTTGTTATCACAATAATTTGTTACTTGATATAAAAAGAGATGTAAATTGTAACATCAATAACCTAATGGGGGGGAGAAAGTATTAAGTTTCTGTATGCTATTGAGTAAGTTGTTATCAGCTTAAAACAGGATATTATAAATATAAGTTATTTTATGTAAGCCTCATGATAACCACAAAAGACAAATCTGTAGTAGATATTTAAAAGATTAAGGAGTCAAAGCATACTGCTATGAGACATCATAAAATCACAAAGGAAGACAGCAAGAGAGGAAACAAAAAACAAAGGACCTACAAAGCAGTCAGAAAACAATTAACAAAATGGCAATAGTAAGTCTTATCTATCAATAATTATTTTAAATATAAATGGATTAAATTATTCAATCAAAAGAAAGAATGGCTGAATGGATAAAAAGAACAAAATTCAACCATATGCTGCCTACAAGAGACTCACTTCAACTCTAAGGATACCCACAGACTGTGAATAAAGGGATAAAAAAAGATATTTCAAATAAATGGTAATCGAAACTAGAGGTAACTATGCTTATATCCAACAAAGCAGACTTTAAGCTAAGAATGGTCAAAAGGAACAAAGAAGGTCATTATACAATAACAGAAAGGTCAATCCATCAAGAAAAAAATAACGATTATAAATATTTATATACCCAACATTGGAACATGTAAACATATAAAGCAAATACTAGCCTAACTAAAAGGAGAAATGAACAACACTGCAATAATAGTTGAGGACTTTAATATCACAGTCTTAACAATGGACAGATCATCCAGACAGAGAATCAATCAGGAAACAGTAGATTTGAACAACACGATAGACCAAGTGAAGCTGGGAGACATATACAGAACATTTTATCCAACAGCAACAGAATACACATTTTTCTCAAGCATATCGAACACTTACTAGGATAGATCATATGAAAGACCACAAATCAAGCTTCAACATATTCAAAAGAATAGAAATTATATCAAATAAGTTTTCTGGGTACAGTAGTGTGAAACTAAATGTCAATAACAGGATAACTGGAAAATTCACAAATACATGGATTTATAGAAATTAAGTAACAGGGGCGCCTGGGTGGCTCAGTCTGTTAAGCGCCCGACTTCAGCTCAGGTCATGATCTCACGGTCCGTGAGTTTGAGCCCCGCGTCGGGCTCTGTGCTGACAGCTCAGAGCCTGGAGCCTGCTTCAGATTCTGTGTCTCCCTCTCTCTCTGCCCCTCCCCTGTTCATGCTCTGTCTCTCTCTGTCTCAAAAATAAATAAACATTAAAAAAAATTTTTTAAAGAAATTAAATAACACATTCTTGAACAATCAATGAGTCAAAGAAGAAATCTATAAAAAAAAAAATCCATCTCTCAAAAAGTCAAACAGATTAAGTACTTAACATAAGACCTGAAACTATAAAATTCCCGGTAGAAAACAGGGGGAAAGCTCCTTTAGATTGGTTTTGGCAATTTTTTGGATATGACACCAAAAATACAAACTAAGGCAAAAATATACAAGTGGGACTACATCAAACTAAAAAGCTTCTGCACAGTAAAACAAAACAAAAACAAAAACAAAAAACAGTAAAAAAAATGAAAAGGCAACTTCCAGAATGGGAGAAAATATTTCCAAAGCACATATCTGATTAGGGATTGATATCCGTATTATATAAGGAACTTATGCAACTCAGTGGCAAAAAAGAAACAAATAATCTACTTTAAATTTTTTTTAGTGTTTATTTATTTTTGATAGAGACAGAGTGCAAGCAAGGGAAAGGCAAAGAGAGAGAGGAAGAAACAGAATCTGAAGCAGGCTCCAGGCTCTCAGCTGTCAGCACGGAGCCCGACGCAGGGTTCAAACTCATGAACCTGCGAGATCATGATGTGAGCTGAAGTCGTATGCTTAACCGACTGAACCACCCAGGTGCCCCACAAATAATCTGTTTTAAAAATGGGCAAAGGATCCAAGTAGATATTATTTCAAAGAAGATATTCAAATGGCCAACAGGTACATAAAAAGATGCTAAACATTATTAATCATAATCAGGGAAATGAAAATCAAAACCACAATAAGATACCACCTTATTCAAATTACAATGGTTATTATCAAAGAGATAAGAAATAGCAAGTGTAGGCAAGGAAATATAGAAAAGGAAACATTTGTGCACTGTGGGTTGGAATGTAAATTGGTGCAGCCACTATGGAAAACAGTATGGAGGTTTCTCAGAAAATTAAAAATGGAACTACCATATGATCCAGCAACCCCACTTCTGAGTATATGTGGACATGAAATCACTATCTCAAAGAAATACCTGCACCCCCATGTTCACTGCAGCATTATTTACAATAGTCAAGACATGGAAACAACCTAAGTGTCCATCAACAGATGAATAAATAAAGAATATATGTCATATATATACAATGGAATAGATGCAGCCATAAAAAAGGTAATCCTGTCGTTTGCAACAATATGGATGAAAGCTGAGTGCATCATGCTAAGTGAAATAAATCAGAGAAGACAAATAATGTATAATCTCACTTATATGTGCAATCTAAAATACCGCACTCACTGAAGCAGAGAGCAGAATGGTGGTTACCAGGATTGGAAAGGTGTGTGGAGGGGGTTAGAAATGAGTGAAGTTGGTCAAAGGGTACAAACTTCTGGTTATAAGATGAATAAATTCTGGGGATGTAATGTACACCATTACATTATTGTGACTATAGGGTGACTATAGTTAACTATACTATATTATACACTTGAAAGTGCTGAGAGTAAGGCTTAAAAGTTCTCACCTCACATACCAAAAAATGTAAATATGTGAGGCGATGATGGTTGGTTAAGCCATCAACTCTTGGTTTTGGCTCAGGTCATGATTTCATAGTTTGTGGGTTCAAGCCCGATGTGAGGCTCCGCAGCTGGTAGTCCAGAGCCTGCTTGGGATTTTCTCTCTCTCCCTCTCTCTCTGTCCCTCCCCTGCTTGCACTGTCTCTGTGTCTTTCAAAATAAATCAATAAACTTTAAAAAAAAAATATATATATATATGTACACACACGTATTTCAAATAACTATGTTGTACAAGTTAAATTTACACAAGTTTACATGTCAATTATATCTTGAGGAAGCTAGAGGAGAGAAGAATCTAAGAAGCCCAGCTTAACTCAAATACCTTTTATATTATATGCAATGGTGTCATTTTATAAAGTAAAATGAACAGTAATATTACAGAATGGGGAAACTTCCTAATTACAGCTACATTTCCTGCACATGTCATGTGTAATTCCAAGGCTGAGGTGCATAGAGACGACATAGATGACATTAGCACTCATCTGAAAATCACTCTATTCTTTTCCCCAAAGCATGAATTTTGTATTTGGGATTAGTTGTTATTATTTTCAGAGTAAAGTGGACATTATTATTTCTTGGTATTTAGGTTATTCCACCATAACCCACCTTCATAATTGTTTGCATTTCATCCTTTGTGCACTAGGGTCTCTGGGATTGAGCCCTGAATGTGAATACATGATTTTTCCCCTGATGAACTGCATTCACAGTCTATTCACTGATCCATGACTCCATTTATTTATGCATGCATCCGTCCATCCATTCTTTCATTCACTGAGTGCTTGCCATAGTCTTGTCACTGAGCATTCCAAGTATAACACAGAAACCCACTAAAGATTAAATTTGTTTTTAAGCTAAAAGGGAGAGCCAACATTTTTTTCAAGTACTTAAATAAAAGACTGAAAGAAAAAAAATTCCAAAATTTTAATAGGGGTTGTCTCAAGCAGTATCTTCATTAATCTTTTCTGTTCTCTCCATATTTTCTGCCAAAATATGCTTAATCTTGCAATGAGTAAAATGTAATAAATTAAAATTTTGCTAGTTTGAAAAGAGGTTATTATTTTTTTCAATCAAGTCTCATGATGAGATGACATACTATGATGAGATGAAAGTCATATACACGGGTAAATACATCTCTATAGTACCTAGAGCAATTGGCTGAATAACTGGTTGTTCAATATTTCAGTTATTGATCATCCAGAAAATAAGGTATGTTTTATCATTCTTTCATATTAACAAGTTAATACACTTTCATTTTCTTTCTGTAAAGTCCAATATTGCTCTCTTTTCACCTCTAATACGAAGACATGGTTCCATATTCCCATATAGGAACCAGTACTTAACAGTTCAAGTGATCTGATTTAGGATTCAAAGAATATACCTTCAGAGGGGGTTTAATTTGCCTCGCTTTCCTGGGAAACTGATTGAAAATCCCAGGGGGAGAGGTGGAGATGGAAAAGAAAGGTGGATGAAGGAGAATATGAGGACTCCACCAAATCCTCTCGTCTTAATTTCAGATTCCACTGAGAAGTAAAAATGGACAGTGCATCTTTGAGTAGGACCATAAAGAGATACTAGAGCATTTCTTTAGTGCAATGACCAGAGTCAGAAAGAGCTACCAATATGATTGAAAACATGCTGATATGTGAAATCACATGTTCTTACTTCTATGATAGACAAAACTGAGAAGAACCGAAGCTGTCACCAGAGGAATCAGTAGGTATTGTGTTATAAGCTACTCTCTTTTTTTGCCACCCTATTTTTCACTTTCTCTTTTGTAGCTTTTTGTTACTTTAATAAATGTTTGGATACTTCCTTGTTTTCTCTCTCTGCTGGAGAAAAATGGAGGGTACTCTTATATTGTTTAACATATTTATTTGGGTCTTGGTTTTTCTAAGTTTGAAGCTCTTCAAGATCCCTTTCTTCCTTTTGAAAATGATGCTGACCTCAACACCCTTTAATTTTTCACAAAACAAGGTGCCCCTGTTACTTCCTACAGTAATACTTGCATTGCTTCCTAGAATAATACCCTTTTCCTTTTTATTCACACGTATTTGTTCTGCATTGTTGTTATATCCAATAGTTAATTAATACTATCAAAATTTCATATTTAATTTCTGTGCTCATACATTTAATTTCTTGTATCTCACTCTCCTCAGAGGTTGACTTCCTACTTGCTGAAGAAAATGATTTAATATTTCTTTCAATGAGAGACTGTAGCTGGAAAACTCTCCTAGTTATTGTATGTCTCAAATGTCTAGCTTATGCTCTCCTCCCTCTTTCATGATAATCAAGCTGATATAAAATTTTAAGTTATCAGTTATTTTCCCTCACTACCTTCAAGAGATGCCACCATTGTTTCTGGCATCTCTTTGTTAATGATGTAAAGTTAGTTGTCTCATTCATTGACACTCTAGGTAGTCTGTCCTTTCTCTGTGGTCGCTTTTAAGAATCTCTTTTTCTCTTGATATTCTGCTGTTTCAACAGCAAGTATAGGATGCAGGTGTTTTTATTCCAGCCCCTACTTACAGTGCCCTTTCATCTTGAGTTCTCTGCCTTTGTTCCTGTCACTAATGTTTCAAATTTTGTTTCTTCAACATTCTCTCCATTCTCTTCCTCCAGAAATCTTAGTAAGTGTATGCTGAAAGTTCTCAATTTATTTCCATAGCTCTCAACTGCTGCTTAATATTTGATATCCATCTCTCTGTGCTGTTTTCAAAGTGAATTACTCAAAATTCTTTTCCATTTCTCTAATTCTTTACCTGTGTACAGTCTGAAGTTTGTTTCATTGATTGGAATTATTTTTTAAATGTATTGATTGCTTTTCTATACACATGCTCTTCTTTCATATTACCTGCCTTCATAATTTCTCGTGTTTTTAATTAAAGAACTACTTCACTGCTATAAATATACAAACTTTAATATTTCTGTCATATAAGACTGTAACATTAATTTTACCTGGAGTGAGTAAATGTTCCTTTTTTATTATTGTACGCTATGTTCCTCCAAAGCCAGATTAATGAAACATTGCAGAAAATATGGAATATGTATTAATATGTGTTCTCCAACACTCTTCTGATAAAATAGTTTGTTCACTCATTAACAAGGAAGTAGAAAAGTAAAGATAAAATCTGAGGTGATGTTGGTGATTCCTCCCAGATGGAATTACTTTCCCCTTAATTTATCCCAATTTTAATTTCTGTTTTCTGAAAAGAATTTACTTTGTTAAAGTAATAAAATGAAAAGTTAAAGTCAGTACAGCTGCAAATAATCATGCACAGTGCTAGTATCTGTGAAAAGTATTAAAAATAAGATTCCTGGGGAATCTAGATGGCTCAGTCAGTTAAGCAACTGACGCTTAGTTTCGGCTCAGGTCATAATCTCAGGGTTCAGTTCGTGGGTTCGGGCCCCACGTCAGGCCCTGCACTAATTGTGCAGAGCCTGCTTGAGATTCTCTCTCTCTCCCTTTCTCTCTGCCCTTCCTCCATTTGCATGCTCTCTCTCAACATAAATAAATAAATATTTAAAAAATAGGCAAAAATAAGAAGCCTGCTATAGGAAACATCACTTATTTGACCTGAAATCATTCATTCTATAATCTTCACTACATTGACCATTCCCTTATGGCTTTCTTTTTTCTGTAGTAAATTGATTGATATTTTGTTATGCACTCAGGTTTAAAGACAAACTCTGGGAGTGTAAATCTCCACGAGAAGCCATCCTAGTGAGACTGAACTGTTTCCATGATGCATAATGATCCCTCTACGAGGTGCAGCACCATGACATAAATTCAAGAGAAGCGTTACAGTTGCCATATAAATTAGGAAATACTGATCAAAGATTTCATTCAGCAGGTTTTTCTATTCAGCCTTGAGATCAGAGTAAGATGCCATATCACTTATTTTTTTTACAATGATCATAATTATAAATATTATCATACTGGGTTATTTTCTACACTGGTCATATCCATAAGTAATTCCATAATGGTTTCAGCTACTGGTTTGGCAAACAAAATAGTTCTGTAACTGTTGTATGAAGAGAAGATTTATAGATGAACATTGTAGTTTCTTTCTTTAAAATCAGCTAAAATATCAGACGAAAGTTTTTGAAAGATCCTGACTTCCCCCTCAAAAAAACACATTGTAGATTCATAACTAATATGTTTATCCAAGTTTCTTTTAAAACTATATTCAGGTAGATCAATCAATTGCTGATCATTCATTCTATATAAAATGACATACAAATTTCTTCAGTTCCAGAATTAGCAAGGCACAATCCTGTATCTGCTACTTTTGTCAATTATATTAAGCATAAACATCCACATAACTGCTTGGATTAATTGTGCTGTTGCAAGTCAATCTGAAAGAGGATTTTTTTAAATGTTTTTATTTATTATTGAGAGACAGAGAGACACAGAGCGTGAGCAGGGGAGGGGTAGAGAGAGAGGGAGACCCAGAATCTGAAGCAGGCTCCAGGCTCAGAGCTGTGAGCACAGAGCCCGACACAGGGCTCAAACTCACCAACTGTGAGATCATGACCTGAGCCGAAGTCAGTCGCTTAACCAACTGAGCCACCCAGGCGCCCCTGAAAGAGGATTTTAAAGTTATCTGTCCAACAAAAATTTTTTAGCATTTACTATGTAGCCAACATTGTTTCTGCTCCCTCTGGATTCCTCGGATTCCCTTTACAATTTCTATACACCCCTTCTCCAATATCTGTGCTTTGCTTTTAATTGCCTGCTCCTACTATCCTCTTTATAAAATGCCCTTGGGCTCTGAGAAGCACTTGGCCTGCTTTTCCTGCAAGGGCAGAGAACCAAAAGGGTCTATGAGTTTATGTCCCCCAAGAGTGTTCATTTCCAATGACTGACTAGTGGAAAGCTAACTCTTGACTTGGGCTGGGAAAACCAGGAGGTGTAAGATTCCAGAGTTCTCACTGAGATCAGGATGAGGCTTGCCTCATACTCCTCTCAGGTGAGACATCAGCTGAAATGACACCCTTGCTGGGCTTCTGCCCCTTCCCTGTCTTGTTCCCCCCACTTTCTTTCTCCTGGGATCATTTTCTAATAAAATCATCTGCACACAAATCCTTACCCCGGTGTCTGCTTCTGGTCAACCTAACCTAAAGCGTACGATGTGTCATACTCGGGGCTGAATGCTGAGAGCATAACGGTGAGCAAACCAGATACAGAAACAGCCAATTAAGGCTCACAGTCTAATGAAGAAGATGAGACACTGAACTGGCATTGAAGTATACTGTGAGAAGGACTCTTTCAAGAAAGAGACCAACAGTGCTTTGGGAGAAGGAACACATAATCTTGTAGAGTGACACTTGTCACAGATGGCTTACCAGAGGAAATGGTATTGAAACTGAAACCTAAAGGCTAAACAGGAGTTATCCATGCAAAAGGCAGTGTGGAAAGTGCAAAAAGAATATGGACTGCAAAGGGCCAGAGTGGACAGAGTCCACAGTTAGATCATTTAGTGAAGAAAATATAAAGCCTGTGTGTTACTGCATTGTCCTATAAATCCAAAAAAGAATTACAAGCAGGACTTAATTGAACGACCTTTGGAATGGTCATTCTTGCACTTAATGAGCATATTTGTGTACTTCTATTTCAGTATTTCATGTACTTTACAGGAGATAGAATGGGAGAGCCCTGGGAAGACCTATATTATGAAGTACCTATTCAGATCAACAAACCAAGACCTTTAGAAGTTCAAACTCACCAGGCATCACTTTGGGCTATACTTCTCCCAGGAGAGTTCAGTCATTCAGCTCAAGATAGGCAGGGTGTGAGCTAGCCGAGAGAGGTGAAGATTACATTCCAGGTGGTAAGTTCCAGATAATACTCAAAAACGTTGAAGGAAAGATCCTAATGAAACTTCATCACCTCTCTGTAGGCATGTTCCCTGACTCCTCTAGGTAGCTAATCACACTTTTCTCTATATATACACAGCAGTATACAAATTTTTCTGCAATCCCTTTTATTAACTGTCTCACTTCTTCAACAGACTATGAGTTCTTCACAAAGGAAGACATACTTATTTTCAACATATGCAATCATTAGCACATAGCATGTGTTCAAAAATGTCTACTGGGTAGGGGCACCTGGGTGGCTCAGTCGGTTAAGTGGCCGACTTCGGCTCAGGTCATGATCTCGGGGTCTGCGAGTTCGAGCCCCGCGTCGGGCTCTGTGCTGACAGCTCAGAGCCTGGAGCCTGTTTCCGATTCTGTGTCTCCCTCTCTCTGACCCTCCCCCGTCCATGCTCTGTCTCTCTCTGTCTCAAAAAAAAAAATAAAAAATGTTAAAAAAAAATTTTTTTTAAATGTCTACTGGGTGTAGAAATGAAAGAATAAATGAAAGATTATTTCTTTTTAGCTTTTGTTCTTTTCAATATGAGCAGAATCTCTCTCTCCAAATCTCTAATTCACTAGCTTCTCCTTTTCTAGGTAGTGTTGTCCAATGGAAATATAAGATGAGCCACATATATAACTTAAATTTTCTAGTAACCAGACAGGGAAAAAAAGTAAAATGAAGTAGGTAGAATTAATTTAACAACTTATTATATTCAATATTTCAAAATTATAATTTTGACACATAAACAATAGTTTTAAATTATTATGAGATACTCTACATTTTTTCCACACTAAGAAACCCAGGGTGTATTTCATATATGCATATCTCAATTCAGACTATTTCTATTTCAGGTGCCCAATAGCTAGTTTCTACTCTACTGGACAATGCAGTCCTATATACTACCTCAAAATATAAAGTTAACATTTTCCAATACAAGGTTTTTCTTCCAATACAAAATTTTCTTAAGAAGCAAGAGAGTTTTCAAAATGGATGAAAGACCTAAATGTAAGACAGGAAGCCATCAAAATCCTCAAGGAGAAAGCAGACAAAAACCTCTTTGACTTTGGCCACAGCAACTTCTTATTCTACATGTCTCTGGAGGCAAGAGCAACAGAAGCAAAAATAAGCTATTGGGGCCTCATCAAAATAAAAAGCTTCTGCACAGTGAAGGAAACAATCAGAAAAACTAAAAGGCAACCAACGGAATGGGAGAAGATATTTGCAAATGACATATCAGATAAAGGGTTAGTATCCAATTTCTATAAAGAACTTACCAAACTCAACACCCAAAAAACAAATAATCCAGTGAAGAAATGGACAAAAGACATGAATGGACACTTCTCCAAAGAAGACATCCAGATGGCCAACCGACACATGAGAAAATGCTCAACATCACTCACCATCAGGGAAATACAATCAAAACCACAATGAGATACCACCTCACACCTGTCAGAATGGCTAACATTAACAACTCAGGCAACGAGATGTTGGCGAGGATGCGGAGAAAGAGGATCTCTTTTGCACTGCTGGTGGGAATGCAAGCTGGTGCAGCCACTCTGGAAAACAGTATGGAGGTTCCTCAAAAAATTAAAAAGAGAACTACCCTACAACCCAGCAATTGCACTACTAGGTATTATCCAAGGGATACAGGTATGCTGTTTCGAAGAGACACATGCACCCCAATGTTTACAGCAGCACTATCAATAATAGCCAAAATATGGAAAGAGCCCAAATGTCCATCGATGGATGAATGGAAAAAGAATATGTGGTATATATACACAACGGAATACTACTCGGCAATCAAAAAGAATGAAATCTTGCCATTTGCAACTACATGGATGGAACTAGAGGGTATTAAGCTAAGTGAAATTAGTCAGTCAGAGAAAGACAAATATCATATGACTTCACTCATATAAGGACTTTAAGACACAAAACAAATGAGCACAAGGAAAGGAAGCAAAAATATTATAAAAACAGGGAGGGGGACAAAACATAAGAGACTCTTAAATATGGAGAACAAACAGAGAGTTACTGGAGGGGTTGTGGGAGGGGGGATAGGCTAAATGGGTAAGGGACATTAAGGAATCGACTCCTGAAATCGTTGTTGCTATATCCTAACTAACTTGGGCATAAATTAATAAAATAAATAAAATAAAAGCTTCAAAAAAAAAATAAAGTGAATAGTTCTGTAAAAAAAAAAAAAAAAAAATAAAGAACTAAAAAAAAAAAAAATCAGCAGCAAGAGAGTTTCAAGCACATTATTTAGACCAGGATTTCTCAATACTGACACACTGACCGGATAATTTGCCTAGATAATTCTCTGTCATAGGGAGCTTTCCTGTGTGTTATAGAATGTTCTGCAACAACCTTGGTCTCTATTCACTATAGGTCAGTATCAACCCTCTTCCTTAGTTATGACATCAAAAATGTCTGTAGACACTGGCAAATGTCCCTTGGGGGGGTAAAACTGCCCCACTGAAAACCACTGAATTCATTATCACTTTCAACTTTGGGAAGCAGGAGTTTTGGGACTTCAACAATCTAGTGGGTCTCATGAAAACTTATCTCCAAAAAAAATTATCATGCCACAGAAGAAACCTTGCACCACAAGGGGTTTGTTGTGGAATTTCTGCATGCTGAGGTCTTGCTGATCTGCCAAGAGCATTCCCACTTTCACCTTTGGCCATTTCCCACCTTTGGACACTGCATTTGGTTTGACTGGTGTTTGTTCATGGAGTCCACCAGACAGAGCCTTTTCCTAGATTTTTCTGTCACTGTCATAGGGCAAGATTTCTTATTTACAAGCAATATGAATTGATTCTGGGAAAACAGAAAAATAATTTATTGGAATGTTGCCAGAAAGGATACTGGGAAGATCACACTGTCCACGGGAAGACTGAAAAACCAGATTCAGAAAATAGTTAACAGCAAAGAGAGACTCCATCTCTATTCAATACTTTATTTACAGGAATAGTCTGATTAATATGCAGCTATTGGGGCCACAATTACTGCACACTCTTGCTGCCTCTGGACGCTTGACCCCCAACTCTCTTATGAATATTTTTCAATTTCATTGTAATTTTGCATCATTCTTTCATCGAAATCTCTAAGACATTTCATCTGCATTTATTAGCCCTTGCATTTAGAATGAAAGAAACCTTTGATCCATTTTCACTGTTTCTATGAAACTCTCTCAGGGAGGTTTGCACTCCATGCTGCTGTAATCCCTTTCTTTTCAAAATCTACATCGGATATACAAAACTCTAGATGCTTAGAAGCCCTCAAGCAGTGGCAGCTAACTAGAACTATTCCTATCAGTGAGTAGGAATTCAAATGGTTTCACCAGAGCCATTTACCTTTCTTTCTCTGAGCCTCTCCGTTTTCTTTGCCTCCCAGAGAGTTACCTCTAATAACCCTTGGAGTATCCATGTCCCACTGCAGGGATGTCTCTCTTTCTGGGCCTGGCTGGCCTGTACCAACTTGCTAAGTTGTTCCCTGTGATTATTAAATAATCACAAAGACCCTGGCTAAGTTGATTCACTGTAATGACACTGCAGGGCTATGGTCCTGTTTTTCATTCATCCATTTACCCACTCAACAAATATTTATTGAATGCTTACCATATACTAAGTCCATTACTTAGATTGGTAGGGAAGACAGACATTAATCAAATAATCATAGAAAGAAACATTAAATCACAACTAGGACATATAAAGGAGAGGTATATTTCCAATATGGGTGAAATCCTATACTTGGAATGCTATCATAATGTTATAATAGTCAGAAAACCAGTGAGGGTTTATTGAAGGGAGTGACACCTGAGGAGAACTGAAGGACAAGCAGAACTGAAGTAGTCGAAGAGGATAAGAAGGAGCATTCCACAAAAAATAAACACCATGAACAGATGGGAGGAATTCCAGGGAATAAAAATGGCCAGTGAGGTTGAAGCAGAAAGAGCAAGGGAGAGCATATGTACTTACCTACTGAATCTCGAGCCTTGCTCAATCAAATGTAAGTCAAAACAAAACTTTTAATTAAAGAAAAAGTCCTCCATACACAAAAACAAACCCAAAATGGATTAAGGACTTAAATGTGAGACCTGAAACCATAAAAATCCTTGAAGAGAGCACAGGCAGTAATGTCTGTGATATCAGCCATAGCAACATTTTTCTACGTATGTCTTCTGAGGCAAGGGAAGCAAAAGCAAAAATAAACTATTGGGACAAATCAAAATAAAAAGCTTCTGCACAGCAAAGGAAATAATCAACAAAACTAAAAGACAACCTACTAAATGGGAAAAGATATTTGCAAACGACATATCTGATAAAGGATTAGTGCCCAAAATATATAAAGAATCTATAAAATTTAACACTCAAAAAATGAATAACCTACTTTTGTTTTTCTTTATCCATTCATCAGTCGATGGGTGTGATATATATATATATATATATATATATATATATATATACACATATATATACATATATATAATGGAATATTATTCATCCATCAAAAGGAATGAAATCTTGCCATGTGCAATGACATGGGTGGAGCTAGAGAATATAATGCTAAGTGAGATAAGTCAGAGAAAGACAAATCCATATGATTTCACTCATATGTGGAATTTAAGAGATGAAACAAATGAGCAAACGGAAAAAAAAGAGACAGACAAACCAGGAAACAGACACTTTACTACAGAGAACAAACTAATGGTTACCAGAGGGGAGGTGGATGGAAAGAGTGGCATAAAGAGGTGATAAGGATTAAGGAGTGCACTTGTATTGAGCACAGAATGTTGTATGGAAGTGTTGAATCACTATATTTGATACTTGAAACTAGTATTACATTGTATGTTAACTAACTGGCATTTGAATAAAAACTTTAAAAAGTTTTAAGAGTAAAAAAAATAAAGTCTAGTTTCTCCAATAGTAAAAAATGTATATGTGATGGGGGAAAAAAGATATATGCATCGCTATGTCTATTGCAGCATTATTTACAATTCCAAGGTTATGGAAGCAGCCCAATAAATGAATGGAAAAAGAGGATGTGGTGTGTGTGTGTATGTGTGTGTGTGTGTGTGTGTGTTCATATAAATATAAATATATATATATATATATATATGAAATAAACTAGTCAGAAAAAAAAAGACAAATATATGATTTCACTCATATGAAAGAATTCCTTTTGACTGGTTAGAAGGAAATCATTGAGGCCAGTTTCAGCAAGTGGCCAGCGGAGAAACCCTCTTGCTGAACTCAATTGTGATTAAAACAAGCAGTCCTATAGCTGGCCCCTGAACTAGTTCCTTTTATAATATATGGAAAAGCAAAAGATTTTGGTGCACCCACCTTCTGCAAACAAACTATCAGGTTCAATTGGTATGACTAGCTGATTGCCCTCTACTTCATCAGAGAAAAGGGACTCTGGGACCTTCTAATTATTATTGTCACTGCCAGCCATACATCTGAGTCCAGCAAGTGTACATTGGATCACAGAATAATAGGTGCTTAATTGAAAATTTAAAAAAAAAAATTGCTGAAACATTCTGAAGAGAAAGTGAGTAAGCCTTTCACTTGAATACCTGTGACTGGCCCATGTAACCCAGGCCAGAACAATTTAAAGCAAAGTATCTTCACAGCTGAGTGTCTGAAAGCAATGCTGAAAGAAAGCAAAGCACAGCCAGTTTCCTTTCTTCATTTATACCTTCTTGGCCCAACTGTCTCCCCTGACGCTGTTGGTGTGATGTGAGAGGTAGACTCATCTCTCTGAATGCTGGGCTCACCACTTCTTCTGACCCAAGAAGAGTGGACTCCATGGAAACTAAAAGAGGCAGGTGTTTGACTATCATCTGCCGCAGGAAATTCCACTTTGATGCTTCCAGCCTATTTTCTAAGATAAAAGAAAGAGAGAGCAGGAAGAGGAAAGGAGACTCCTGCTGCTGAAGGTCAATGACTTTTTAAGTGGCCTAACCTTGATGCTTTTCAGAAACATTTTTGTATTTGAAAGCACTTGTCACTCATTCTCCAACATATTTCTTCATCTTGAAAAGAAGAAAAGCCTGAAACTGCTTGATAAGGAAACAACTGGGAAATTAAAGTTGATGTGTCATACCTTTTGCTGTCTCAATTTTTTGGATTCTAAAGCCCCACTTAGGGGAACAGACAAAGACAGAGCTGGCAAGAGTGAGCAGGGTGAGAAGTGAAAGAGAATAGAAAAAGTGAACTAGAGGGAGACAGAAGCAATTCAGCAGGTGACGAAGAGACAATGAGAGAAGTGAGGACAGATCGATGAAGGCAGAAAGTGAGAAACTTACACAAATGGGGACAGAGAGAGGTAAAGACAGGGATTGAGGAACAAAAAAAAAAAAAAAAAAAAACAACCCGGTAGAGCTAGAAAGAAAAAGGATACCTGTACTAGATATACAAGAGAAAAAATATTCCTTCAATAAGACCCTATGGAGCTGATTCTATGTGAGATTTCTGTGTTAGCAGGCACTGGGACAGTAAAGAAATCAATTAAATAAGTTAATGCAATGAAGAACACTGATATGCAAAATAGAGTGCTCTCTGAGAAGAACATAGCAGGAATACCCAGCTGGTACAAGTTGGTCGGGCACCTTCTAGGGAAAGTTACAGATCTTTTCTTTTAATGAATGTGTAAGAAAAAAAAAAAGCTTAGAGTTTACAAACAATGGGTTCATAAAGCTGAATTTTATCTGATAGGCAGCCTTCTTAGATATTCTCCCTTGAACTCATACCTCTCTTTATCAGAGTTGCCACTAGCCCAAATACAGCAATACAAAAACAAAGAAAACATTCTTGTCTTCAAGGCAATTTACTTCCATCTATTGGAAAATTGTCATAATGTGCTGCGTTTTTTTTAGAACAAAATGGTTTACTGCTATCTGACAAAAAGTCATCTGAGTAATTACTTACATTCTTCATGTGTGCTGTGTCAATGGTGACTCACAATATGTGTGTTCTTGTGCAGTACCCCAGTCTATACAACTTTATTCAACAGCTGGTATACACATCTCTCCTTAGGCCAGGGTCTCAGAATTAAAATAAAGGAAAAATTCCTGTATCATTCCTTTCAGGGCTTCCAAACTAGAACTCTACAGGCTGATGTGCCCCATAGCTATGTTTGCTTTTATCTGAAATGTTGAGAGATCAGAGTAGTTAAGATAAAAACCCAGATTACCAGCTTCTCTGGTAATAAGTATCTGTTTCCTCATTGTTACGACAGGCAGGAGCAGAGTAGCTCTCTCCCTTACAGCCAAGGCACACACGCTGAAGAACACCCTTCCTAGATTCCATTGTAGATCTCTGGAACACTGAAACCAAAGTCAGTGCTATTCATCATAATTCTTCTACTGCTATATTGTTTACATTTGGTAAGCTTTTTTTATTTATATACACTGGCCTCTATAGGCAACTGAATCTGAAACCTTTGATCTAAAGCTGTATTGTCCAATATTTTAGCCAGTAGTCACATGGAATTATTTAAATTTAAATTAATTGAAATAAAATTTCATTTCATTTCATTTCATTTCATTTCATTTCATTTCATTTTCTCAGTTGCACCAGTCATAATACATGTGCTCAGTAACTACCAGTAGCTAGTGATTACCATAGCACAGATACAAACCACTTCCATCAGTGTGGAAAGTTCTATTGGATAGGGATAATTTAGAGAATAAAGAAGGGCTGAGACCAGCATACTTCCCACGTATTGTCCCAAATTTGGACACAAGATCTAAGAGATATTAGTAGGTGTTCTATGGTCAGATGATTTTGTAAAACACTGTGTGTATTAGTATCTTATGGCTGCTGTAACAAATTACTACAAACTTGGTGGCTTAAAACAACACATATTTATTATTTTAACAATTCTGGCAGCAAGAAGTTCAAATAGGGTTTCTATGGCTTAAAATCAAGTATCAATAGAGTTGTGTTCTTTTTGGAGGATCTAGGGTAGTATCATTTTCTTGGCTTTTCTAGCTTCTGAAAGTCACCTCCTTCCCTCTTCAGAGCCAGCAATGGCCAGTCAATTCTTTCTCTGACCTAAATTTGACTCTTCTCTTTCTATCCTCCACCTTTAAAGACTTATGATTATATTGGCCCCATTCAGATAATCCAGGATAATCTCCTCATTTCAAGGTCAACTGGCTAGCAACCTTAATTCCATCTGCAACTTTAATTTCCTCTTGCCATATAACAATGTTTTCACAGGTTCTGGAGATTAGAACATGGACATCCTTGGTGACAATTATTCTGCCTATCATGCTGTGTTAAACAAAATTAATCAGGGATCTCTATAGCAGAACTTTAGTGAATTTTTAGGATCCAAAGAACAATCAAGTGCTAGGGGACTACATGATATACTGTTTATTAAATCTATATAATTAAATGTTTATTAAATGTCATTACAGAACTTCTTTATGAGTAACATTTATTAGCACTGTTTCAAGGAACAGAATTTTAAAATTCCACTGTTGGAAATGGAAAAAGAATGTCTCAAAAAGAAGTAATCTTTCCAATCAAAAATCATGAAAATAGTAGACTGTCTCTAATAGCACATGAAAATAGTTTTATAGGTACTTCCAGGATTGTATTGAGTTTTTGTTTTCTTTAAACAAGATGGAGCAAGTGGAAAGAAGTGGAAGATGGAGGAAGTAGCCACATGGAAAAATTCTTTAGCCTGCTCAGTCTGTGTAGAAACCTCCAGGGTCATGTCTTTGCCTGGGCCCCATACTTCCAACTATAATAGAATAGTCATGAAACATCATACCAATACATGAACTTTGAGGTACTCTAATCCCAAAATCTGGAGTATCAATTTGTCTTATGTCATTCAGCTAATATGCATCTAAGGACAGACTAGGTTTCCACATTCCCAAGTAAATACTCTTCCCATACCATAAAGCTGTATTTTCCCAAAATGTAGAAAGCCTAATCATCTAAGTTGTTTGTAACTAAACACCAAAGATATGATCTTTGTCCTTTCTAGGGATTAAAAAAAATAAAGGATTTCATTAGAAAGAAATAAAATGTCATTTTGCTGTTGGTTCCCTGCCTCAGAAACTTCCCAGGAATTCACATGGAGGCTTTTGACTTGGCTTCCCTGTCCACATGGACATGCTAACAAAAAAAGAGGATTAAGTCTCTTACCTATCCTCCCCACCAAAGTTCTCCCACTGGACCTGCCCTTCATGAAGCAAGGAACCAAAAGGGCACCAGAAAAAGAATGAGTTAGACAGTGCTAATGATGTTGGAAATCAGTACATAAAAATGTGAATAAGAGAACCATTTATTTCCAAGAATGAGAAAATAATTTCTACACTGCCTCCCAGCTTTGAGTGGCCAATTAATCTGCTGTTGATGTGCCTCCACCAGGTCAACAAATATATGTAAAATATTGGCTACCAGAGTGAGGCTTAGAGGCAGGTTCAAGATGGCAGCATAGGAAGACACTGAACTTACTTCCTCCCATGGACACACTAAAGCTACAGCTACATATAGAACAATTCTTTCAGAAAACTAGCTAAACAGCTCCTGCATGACAAAGGATAAAAAGGCCACATCAAGATGAGTAGGAGATGTAGAGACATGGTCTGTCCATTAACCCCATCTCCAACAACCAGGAGGGACCTCACATATACAGAGCATATTCCTGAAGAGTAAGTAGTTTGAGCCCCACATCAGGCATCCCAACTCTTGGAACGTCCACCAAAGAGCCCTCAAGACATCTGGCTTTTAAAAACAATGGGGCTTATGCCAGGAGACAAAGAAGGCTATACAAAATTGAGACTCCACTCTTAAAGGGCTCACATACAGACTCACTTGCCCTGGGACCCAAGGTAAAGCAGCAGCTTAAAAAGTGCCTAGACCATATGTGAAAAAAGATTCATTGGCATTGGATCATAAAGCATCTTCCACAAGGGCAGAGGTCTGTTGGAACTGTCTCCATCAGCACCATTTTTATACTCTCCCTATATCTTGTTAGTGCCGCTAGTCTCACTCCTGTATTCCCCCATGGCCCTGCCCCACTAAATCCAATGAGAGGGCATGCCCTGGACTGGTGCTTTCCTGAAGCCCCACCTAAGTTTTTGGGTATACACAGTCCACACAGGAGATACCCCTTGAATATCTGGTTCTGGTAGCCAGTAGGGCTTTTGTTTCTTGAACCACAGAAGTAAAACAATTGGAGAGACAGTTCTTGGAAGGCTGCCACTGAGGGCGCTGCACAGACAGCAAACTAAAACACCCTCAGTCTTCTTGCAACCACTCCTTCAAGTCTGAGAGAAATAGCTATTTTATCTAATACATAGACACCAACATAGAGAGTCAAAGAAAATGAAGAAGCAGAGGACCACGTTCCAAATGAAAGAACAAGGTAAAACCCCAGGAAATGACCTTAATGAAAGAGAGATAAGAAATTTACCTGACAAAGAGCTCAAAGTAATAATCACAAAGACTCTCACTGATCTTGGGAGAAGAATATATGAACACAGAGAAAACTTCAGTGAAGAAATAGAAAATATAAGAAAGTACCAAACACAGGTCATAGAGCTGAACTAAAAAAAAAAAAAAAAAAATACACTAAAGGGGTTCAACAGTGGACTAGATGAATCAGAAGAAAGGATCAGTGACATGGAAGACAGGGAAATGGAACTCACCCAAACAGAGCAGCAAAAAGAAAAAGAAAAATTAAGCAACGATGAAACAACATCAAGTGGAACAACATTTGCACTGTAGAGGTCCCAGAAGAAGAGAGAAAAAGGGACAAATAACTTATTTTAAGAAATAATAGCTAAAAATTTCCCTAACCTGAGAAAGGAAACAGACATCCAGATCCAGAAAGCCCAAAAAGGTCCAAATAAGGTGAACCCAAAGAGATGCACATCAAGATACATTATAATTAAAAGGCCAAAAGTGAAAGATAAAGAAGCTTAAAAGCAGCAAGAGGAAAAACAATGTGTTACATACAAGGAAACCCCCATTAAACTATCAGCTGCTTTTTCAGCAGAAACTTTGCAGGCCAGAAAAGAGGGGCATAATGTAGTCAAAGTATGGAAAACAAAAACTTCCAACCAAGAATACTCTACTTGGCAAGGTTATCATTCAGAATTGAAAGAGAGATGAAGAGTTTTCCAGACAAGCAAAAATCAAGAGTTCACCCCACTAAACTGGCTTTACAAGAAATTTAGCTAATTTAGATTGATTTCTTTAAGTCAAAAACAAAGGGCACTACTTAGTAACAAGAGAAGACATGAAAGTAAAAATCTCACTGGCGTAGGTAAATATATAGTAAAAGTAGTAGACTAATCATTTATGAAGCTAGCATAAAGATTAAAAGACAAAATAGTAAAAATAGCTATGATTACAATTAGTTAAAGGACACACAAAATAAAAAGATGTAAAATGTGGCATCAAATATATAAAATGTGAACGTGGGAGTAAATATACAGAGTTTTAGAATGAGTTCAAGCTTATCTTGCTATCAACTTCAAATAGATATATGTATCTATATATCTATATAGATATATTAGATATATCTATCTAGGTAGATATATATATATACAGATATACAGATGTATCTATATATAGACTGATATATGTAAGCTTCATGGTAACCACAAAGCAAAAACCTATAACAGATACACAAAAGATAATGAGCGTGGAATCTAAACATAACACTAAACAAAGACATCAAACCACAAATAAGAGAAGAAAGGAGCAGAGAGAAACTACCAAATAGCCAGAAAACAATTAAGAAAATGGAAATACAGTAAAGCCTTGGTCTGTGAGCATAATTTGTTCTGGAAACATGTTTGTAATCCAAAGCACTGGCATATCACAATGAATTTCCCCATAGGAAATAATGGAAACTCAGATGATTCATTCCACAACCCAAAAATATTTATATAAAAATGATTACCATACTAGATATAATATGAAATAATGGAAAATACAAAATATAAAGAAAAATAAACAAATTAACCCACACTTACTTTTGAACACCTTCGTGGCTGGTGTGAGGGAGACAAGAGAGAGGAGGGTTATTGTGTAGATCGATTTTCTTTTCTTTTTTTTTTTTTAATTTTTTTTAACGTTTATTTATTTTTGAGACAGAGAGAGACAGCGTGAACGGGGGAGGGTCAGAGAGAGGGAGACACAGAATCCGAAACAGGCTCCAGGCTTTGAGCTGTCAGCACAGAGCCCGACGCGGGGCTTGAACTCACGGACCGTGAGATCATGACCTGAGCCGAAGTCGGCCGCTCAACCGACTGAGCCACCCAGGCACCCCAAGATTTTCACTATCACTAACAGAATCATCGCTGTCTATTGCCTCAGTGGAATCTGTATTGTATATGCTCACACTGATGTTGACTACAGTACAGTATTAATACTATTGTAATATACTGTATTTAATGTAACTGACAATAAGGCAGCAGAGGAAAGGGCCTATATCTGCAGGCAGCCTGACCTAGAATGAAGCGAAGCATTCCTAAGCTTACTTTTGTGTAGAAAAGCAAGACTGTCCATAGGTGCTTTGAAGTGACAAAAAATACACTAGTGCCAATTGAAGGCACCTTCCAACATTCTGAGAAATCACTGATCTCTGCCAAACACCACAGCCTGAGACTGAGCTTCTGAGCCTGGGAGATGATCACCCACAATCCTGCAGCGAGAGAGAGAGAGAACTATTGGCTCAGTTGTGATCACATGACATTCAGCATCGCATACTACTGGCATTGCAAGACATCACTCATTTATCAAGTTAAAATTTACTAGAAATGTTTGCTTGTCTTGAGGAACACTCGCAGAACAAGTTACTTGCAATTCAAGGTTTTACTGTAAGTACATATCTATCTGTAATTACTTTAAATGTAAATGGACTGAATTTTTCAATCAAAAATCATATAGCCATCTAGTGGCTGAAAGGATTAAAAAAACAAGACTCATCAATATGCTGCCTGCAAGAGACCCACTTCAGATGTAAGGACACACACAGACTGAAAGTAAAGGGATGAAAAAAGATGTTTTATGCAAATAGAAACCAAAAGAAAACTGGGATAATGATATCTATATCATATAAAATAGATTTTAAAACCAACACTATAATAAAAGACAAAGAGGGGTGCCTGGCTTCCTCAGTCAGTAGAGCATACAACTCTTAATCTTGGGATCTTGAATTCAAGCCCCACGTTAAGGGTAGAGATTACTTACATAGATAGGTAGATAGATAGATAGATAGATAGATAGATAGATAGATAAAGACAAAGATGAGCATTACATAATGACAAAGGGGTAAATCAAGCAAGAAGATACAAGATTTGTAAATATTTATGTACCCAACATAACATAGAAACATCTAAATATGTAAAGCAAATATTAACAGACCTAATGGAAGAAATTGCAGCACTGCAGTAATAGTACAGAACTTTAATAACCCCCTTACATCAATGAATAGATTATCTAGACAGAAAATCAATAAGGAAACATCAGTCTTAAATGACATGTTAGAGCAGATGGACTGAACAGACACTTACAGACGATTTCGTTCAAAAAAAAAAAAAAAACAGAATATGCATTCTTCTCAAGTGTACATGTAATACTCTCCAGGATATATCACATGTTAGGTCACAAAACAAGTCTCAATAACTCTAAAATGACTGAGATCATACCAAGAATCTTTTCTGACCACAGCAGTATGAAACTGAAAGGCAACCTACTGAATGAAGGAACATGTTTACAAATCATAAATCCAATAAGGGGTTAATAACTAAAATATATAAAGAACTTCTACAACTCAATAACACAAACCAAACAATTGATTAAAAAATGGGCAGAGGATGGGCACCTGCGTGGTTCAGTCGGTTAAACATCCAACTACAACTGAGGTCATTATCTCACAGTTCATGAGTTTGAGCCCCACATCAGGCTCTGTGTTGTCAGCTCAGAGCCTGGAGCCTGCTTCTGATTCTGTGTCTCCCTCTCTCTCTGCCTCTCCCCTGCTCTCAATCTCTCTCTCTCTCTCTATCTCTCTCTCTCTCTCTCTCATAAATAAACATTTTAAAAAATTGTTTAATGGGCAGAGGATGTGAATAAACATTTTTCCAAAGTGCAGATGGCCAAAAGACACATGAAAGGATGTGCAACATCATTAATCATCAGGAAAATGCAAATAAAAACCACAACATGATATCACCTCACACCAGTCTGAGTGACTACTACCAAAAAGACAAGAAATAACAAGTGCTGGCAAGGATGTGGAAGAAAGGGAACCTTCATACATTGTTGATGGGATTGTAAATTGCTGCAGCCACTATGGAAAACAGTATGGAGGTTTCTAAAAAACAAACAAACAAACAAACAAAAACAAGAACAAAAACAAAAGTAGAGGGGCACCTGGGTAGCTCAGTCAGTTAAGCGTCCAACTTTGGCTCAGGTCATGATCTCACGGTATGTGAGTTTGAGCCCTGCGTCAGGCTCTGTGCTGACAGCTCAGAGCCTGGATCCTGCTTCTAGTTTTCCCTCTCTCTATGCCCCTCTCCTGTTCATGCCCTGTCTCTCTCAAAAATAAATAAACATTACAAATTTTTTTTAAAACAGTAGAACTACCATATGATCTAGCAATTCCACTTCTGGGTATTTATCTGAAGGAATTGAAAACACTAATTTGGAAAGGTATATGCACCTTTATGTTCACTGCAGCATTATTCAAAACAGCCAAGATATAGAAACAACCTAAGTGTCTGTTGACGGATGAATGGATAAAGACGTGACAGCATGGATGGACCTTGAGAATACTATGTTGAGTAAAATACCATGTGATTTCATGTATATGTGGAATCTAAAAAACAAAACAAAAAGAAAAGAAAAGAAAACCAAACTCATGGATGCAGAGAACAAATTTGATGGTTATGGGTGGGAGAGTTTGAGGAGTGGGAAAATGGAAGAAGGGGGTAGGAGATATAAACTTTCAGTCATAAAATAAGTCTTTGGGGATAGAATGTACAACATGGTGACTATTGTCAATAACATTATATTGCATGTTATGTAACATGTAGTGGCAGGAGGAAACTATACTCATTGTGGTGATCATTTCAGTATATACAAATATAGAATCATTATGTTGTATATCCCAAACTAATATATTGTCATATGTCAATTATACCTTAATAAAAAAAAGTTAATGAAAATAGTGAGGTACATCTCCATATGGCTCCTAACAAAGATTTTGTGGTGGATTTGAAATCTTCTAATGCTGTTAACAAATTAACTTTGTTATGTTTAAAATATACTTTTTGGGGGGGCACCTGGCTGGCTCAGTCAGTTAAGCATCTGACTTTGGCTCAAGTCACGATCTCCTGGTTCATGAGTTCAAGCCCTACAGTGGGCTCTATGCTGACAGCTCAGAGCCTAGAGCCTGCTTCGGATTCTGTGTCTCCCTTTCTCTCTGCCCCTCCGCTGCTCATGCTCTGTCTGCCTCACTCTCAAAAAGAAACATTAAAAAAAATTTTAATGCATTTTTCAGACTTGTGATCTGTCTTATTGGTTGTTGATGACAAGCAAAATTAAACACAACACTAATGTTTATGTTAGAAATGATATCAGAAATAGTCATGTTATTACAGCCATTCAGAAGTTGACAAAGATGGTTAGTTTTGGAATCGTAAAAAGACACAGAACATTCTATCTTTGAATATTTTTGGATAAACTGACATAGGAAACTACAACAGACTTTGTGAAAGACCCCACACTTATTCACATTAATTTTACAGAATTTAGCATTCATGCAATTAGGTTAAATTTATTACTGTAGAGGGATGGGTCCATTTTCCAAACGTGATCTAAGCTCTCCTTTCACTCATCAGAACCAAGGAAATAGGGATCTTTCACAAGTTTCCAGGAGAGGAAAATCACCCCAGTGAGGCTGGAGGGACAGGCTGCAGTGAGGAAAAATCCCTGGACCATAAATTTGTAGATACTTGAATCAAGCGCTACATTTCACCTCAGGAAATGCTTCCAAAACAATGATTTCTCATTGGTAAAATGACAGGGTTACATTCACTTACCTCTAAAATCTCTACTTCTGTTCATGAGGAAAAGATGAAAATCAGAGACATCTCCTCTGATAGATTTTCAGTCTCACCTGCAAATAGCTCATCTCACCACAGCTTCTTTTTTTCTGTGGAGGCATTTGTGTTAAAGCAGAGAGAATGCAGATGGGAATCTGAAGATCTGAGTTTGCTCCTAGTTCTAACAATGAGGGATCTTGCAGAAATCCTCCAAACTTTCTGAGTCTTGTTCATAATTTGAGAGTGTTAGCCAAGTTGACTTTAAAGATCTCTTCTACCATAAACATTCCATGAGTCTTTGATTTAGCCTGATATGCATTGCAAAGAAAATGTGTATGTGTCTGCACCCCAATGTTTATAGCAGCACTATCAACGATAGCCAAAGTATGGAAAGAGCCCAAATGTCCACCGACGGATGAATGGATAAAGAAGATGTGGTGTATAAATACAATGGAGTATTACTCGGCAATCAAAAAGAATGAAACCTTGCCATTTGCAACTACATGGATGGAACTAGAGGGTATTATGCTAAGCAAAATTTGTCAGTCAGAGAAAGACAAATATCATATGACTTCACTCATATGAGGACTTACAAGATACAAAACAGATGAACATACGGGAAAGGAAGCAAAAATAATATAAAAACAGGGAGGGGGACAAAACATAAGAGACTCTGAAATATGGAGAACGAACAGGGGGTTACTGGAGAGGTTGTGGGAGGAGGGATGGGCTAAATGGGTAAGGGGCACTAAGGAATCTACTCCTGAGATCATTGTTGCACTATATGTTACATAACTGGGATGTAAATTAAAAAATAAATTAATTATTTAAAAAATTTGAAAAAAATGTGTATATATCAAATAGACCTCATTCCACAATCACCTTCATATTGTTCTACATGTAGGTGTGCCTCCTTTTTAATTGATACAGGCATAGAATTGGTGGTAGTTGTGGTAAGAGTAGTGATGGCTCTTAGCATTTACTAAAAGTTTGCTAAGCACCAAGCATTATGCTAGGCATTTAAAAACATTTTTCCAATTCTTACATTTCTGCCAAGTGAATAGTACTATTTCTACTACTCTTTTGCCATTGATAATACTAATTATCAGAGCAGTTAAATAATTTGCAAATATAACATAGCTGCTATAAGATACATATCCATATTCTTCCTTTATCTAGTCTGTTGTCCTGCTATAGTGCCAGGGAGTCATATCTAAATGATAGAAGGCAGTTCTCTATTGTTAATAACCTGCTTTTTAAACAATGTAACATGAGTATCTTCATATGTCAATAAACGTAGTTATATCATTTCAAAGGCTAGATTCTTAGCATTTAAGTATTTTAAAATTAATCAATCACTGATTTTTAGACATATTTTTTGTAAATTTTCACTATTATAAGTGGTACTGAAATGAAGATCTTACTCATTAAAATCTTTTCTTTGGGTACCTTTCAATCATTTCTTTAGATTGAAGTCTAAAATTTAAAATCACTGTATCAAAGGTCGTGTACTTTAGACATACATTTAGATATAATTTAGATATACATATCTCCTCCAAAACAAAAACAAAAACAAAAACACAACAACAACAAAAAAGACTGTGCCAATGTAAACTCCCATAAATAATGTATAAGAGTATCTATTCACCCACATCCATACCAACAGTGGGTACTCGGATCATTTGTACTAGATGCCAATTTTGAGTGTTTATTGTATCTTAATTTTTATTGTATTACTATGATTATCATGAAGCTATTGGTTTTTTCATATGCTTATAGGATTTTTCTATTATTTTTTATGAATTGCTAGTTCATATCCTTAACCCAAGTGTCATAAACCTTAAAAAGTTACCTTTTTTTCATATTCGCATTACAAACTGAAACAGTCCAAGGGATTTTTAAATTTAAATTGTAGTTAACATACAGTGAAATATTGGTTTCAGGAGTAGAATTCAGTGATTCATCACTTTCATACAACACCCAGGGCTCATTGCAACAAGTGCCCTCCTTGGTATCCATTATTTATCTAGCACATCTCCCACCCTCCTCTCTCCATCAACCCATAGTTTGTTCTTTATCATTAAGACTCTCTTGTGGTTTGTTTCCCTCTCTTCTCTCACCGCCTCTTCCCTTATGTTCATCTGTTGTTTCTTAAATTCTACATATGGGTTAAATCATATGTAAATCTTAAATCTACATATGGTATTTGTGTTTCTCTGATTGATTTATTTTGCTTAGCATAAATACATTCTAGCTTCACCCATGGCATTGCAAATGGCAAGATTTCATTCTTTTTGATGGCTGAGTAACATTCCATCACACACACACACACACACACACACACACACACACACCACATATTCTTTATCCATTCATCAGGCAATGGACAGTTGGGTTCTCTCCATAATTTGGCTATTATTGGTAATGCTGCTATATAAACAGTGGGGTGCATGTGCCCCCTTTGAATCTGTATTTTTATATCCTTTGGGTAAATACCTAATAGTGCAATTGCTATATCATAGGGTAGTTCTATTTTTAATTTCTTGAGGAACTTCCATACTGTTCTTCAGAGTGGTTGCATTCCCACCAACCGTGCAAGAGGGTTCCCCTTTCTCTGCATTCTCACCAACACCTGTTGTCTCTTGTGTTGTTAATTTTAGCCATTCTGATAGGTATGAGGTGGTATCTCATCATGATTTTTATTTGTATTTCCCTGATGACGAGTGATGCTGAGCATCTTTTTATGTGTCTGTTAGCTATCTGGATGTCTTCTTTGGAAAAGTGTCTATTCATGTCTTCTGCCCACTTCTTAACTGGGTTATTTGTTTTTTGGGTGTTGAATTTGATAAGTTGTTTATGGATTTTGGGTACTAACCCTTTATCAGATATGTTGTTTGCAAATATCTTCTCCCATTACATAGGCTGCCTTTTAGTTTTGTTAATTTTTCCCTCCACAGTGCAGAAGGTTTTTATTTCGATAAAGTCCCAATAGTTCACGTTTGCTTTTATTTCCCTTGTCAAAGGCATTTTTTAAAGGTGAGCTATAATTTTACTGTTGAAATCACTGGATGCTGCATTAACATAAGAACAAACTATTCTGGGTGCCTTTGAATATTTCTAATTTTCCAAAGATTAAAGAAGAATGGGATAGTTGATAAGAGATACACAAACTACAATTATATAAAGTATAAGCACAGAGGAGGGGTGAGAAAAGTCTAATTTAGAATATGTTTTAGATGCTATTGGGGCACCTCCATATCATATTTACTGGGTCCTGGGTGCTGACAGTGTTGACTATTAAGAGCTCACAAATGCCCCTTACTCAAGAGAGTTACCCTCTGTTGATGGCAGTCACAGGAAATATTCAGTAACCCCCAAGACAGCCTATAGTTAATGACTAATCAATATAGGGGTACAAAAGACTGGCTGGCCCCACCAACATTGTGGAGGGAAAACTTTGTAGTATGTTTAATGCTCTAGAGGCACCTACCCCACCACCAGTGGACTAGGCCAAGGCAAACTTTTCCTAAGATAACAACCTTGCTTTCTCTTTTTCTGTCTTGCTTTCCTCACTCACTTAAAGTTTCCACCTAAAAAATCAAGTGCACCTAAATCCCTGCCTTGGGCTCTGCTTCTCAGAAACCCAACCTAAGATAGCAGGAGTTAGCAAAATTTCATAGAGGAGATGACTTTTCAGTTGAACCTTGTCATATGGCTGGGCATCTAATGTTCAATGGGTAGAAAAGGATATGGGCATTTTATGTAGATAGAATAAGCAAAAGAAGGCACGAGACATATTTGGGGAACATCAAGTGTCTTCACGCGGCTAGAGTATATGAAACTTGAAGGGTTAGGGATACATATAGTCCTTACACATAAAAAGACTTAAAACACCAGTTGGAGGCTAATGCAGTAGCCTCATTTAGGGCTGATAAGTGCCCAGGCTTCAGAAATAACAGCCAGAATCCAAACCCTTAACAACACTTCAATAATTGACACCGAATCTTGGGAAATTATGTAGATTAGGTAAAGGTAGACTAAGTGTGGTTAAATCTGTTTTCATAGGACACAGAAAGAGACTACAGGGTCAGATTTCAATTTTAAAACATTCTAACCTGGAGCAAAACCATATTATTCATCACTGGAACTTAACCAAATGACTAGTCAAGAAGAGAAAGCATAAAATGAAAATAAGGAAGGAAAAGAACCTGCCAACTCAGCAAGACTTGACAGGTGTTCAAGAATTTAGGCTAATTAATTGACCACATGGTTGATAAATTAAGACCGTATCCTTGTTTGGAACAAAGTATACTTACTCCCCAATTTGTCAGGGGTGGTGATGAGGAGAAACAGGAAGAGGTAATTGAAATTGAGATAAAAAAAAATCATGAAAAGCACTAGGAAAAGGAAAAAAATAAAGAGTAATAAGCAAACAGGAAGTGCAGCAATTTACATAACCATCCCACAGCAGAGTAACACATGGGTCTAAGACCTGGGTGTCTCATAGGACTGGCAAAAATTGCAAGACCTTCAAGTCTTTTAAAGAGAATTATTTGAAAATGATGATGAAAGATATTAGTTAATGGACTAAAGTTATAGTCACCACCTACCACATCCTAAGCAAATACTCTCTGAAACAAACTCTACTTTCAGGAGCTAAAAATATTCATATTTTCCAAGGAAAGGTTATTACCTTGATAACACAAATACCCTCTAATAGGCTTACTGAAATACTCTAGTAATGGGTAGGAAGGAACATCTAGCCTAGGAAGCACGGAACAAAGAAAATCTGACTTCCTTTGAATGTCTTAACACTCCTTCAGCCTCTACAGCTCATCCAAAACAGTAAAAATCCTACCATTTTAGTTTTCTCAAAGTAAAATAGTGCAAGGGAAAATGAAAACCTTAATGAATCTTAAACCTGGGTGCTCACTCTGTTTCTATCACTATAACCAGCTATACAACCCTGAAAAAGTCATAACCTTTCTAGACCTTGTTTTCTTTCCTGCAAAATAAAAGAACTTCGCAAGAGGTTAAATCCAACTCTACAATGCTATTCCTCTACTCTGAAGTCTGAAGCAATCATTATTAGACACTAAAATGACAAAGTAGAATGGCTCAGTTTATATCTCATAGTAGTCAGTTCTATTGATGGCTGTGTCAACTAGTTTGACTTACAAGTATTTCATATAAACGTAGTTTCTATTGCTACTGAATAGCACTTCTTTCCTTCTGGATCTGACTTGACACTAGTCTCATTGATGATGGATCATTAATTTTTTTCTGCAATTATTAAATAACCAGTCAACTCCTAAGGTTATGTGATCTAGTTGAAAGAGCAAGGCATTGTGGAGCTGAGGCCCTGAAATCCAATTCTTGCCTTAATGCTATTGGATTGCATGGACGTTGGGAAATTCATTTAACTCTGAATGGAAAGCAACTGTAATTTATTTGTCTTCGTCATAATATTATCAGGGTCAAATGACATATAAGACAGAACCATTTGAAAGTGCTATATGTTGGTAAACTTGAATCTCAGGCCACAAATTGAGATTTGCCAAGATATAACTATTTCTACAGTTGAATTTAATTTCCATTTTGAACTTTCATTCTTCTGGATATGAAAAATTAACATCAGTCAATTCAGGTCCTTTTCTATTTCTTCTACATTTGTGCCCTTGGTCCCAGAAGGGCTGCATAATGCCAAGGCATTGGGGTGGTCTTCATTGTCACTTGGGCCTCTGACACCTGCCACGACTGCCCCCAACTGGTCTCTGATTGACAGTTACTCCAGGTCACTGCTGCATCTTCCATAACTGCAAAGCCACTCCACGTCTGGCAAAACTTTCAATGGAGGAAGAAAACAGTAACCAGAGAGGTAAAAGAACTAACATAAAGATGTGTTATGGAAGCAAACGGAGGAGAAAACACCAACAGCAATGGTGGTCAGAGGCTTTAAGTAACTCAGACAAATCTGAGAGTAAAGGAAGAACAAAATGGAGCTACAAAAAACTTTTGCAAGAACAGTTTCTGTTGAGTGGTAGATACACAACTCTAACTGCAGAAGTAGAGTAGGAATACTAGTAGTGAATATGACAATTTTTTACTTTTTTTCTAAAAAAAAAATACAATTGCAATTATCTTCCCTTTGGAATAGTATGAGAGTTTTACTCGAAAGTTTTAATTGAGAATGCAGTCATTTGAGTACATGAAAGGATATAACTTCATATGGGTCAGCAAGACCTGACCACAAGAATGATTAAAATTCAAGATTATTAAATGTTGTCTCCCTAAGTAAGATAAAATATTTAAGCCCATAATAATTAGGCCACCACTTCTCTGAACTAGTCTTGGGAGTAAAGAGTCAATGAAAATGAAATACCTTCTTCTGCTGTAACAAGCTCAGCCAATAAATGGCCAGTAAGCAATGAAACAGGCACCACTGCTGATGGATGGGGTGGATGAGGGAGGGGAGAATATAAGTGGAATTGCTCTGGTTGCCACAACTGTCTATTTTGCATGATTCCATAAAGCCAACCTGATTCCTTTTCAATTTAAAGAGTACTATGTATAATTAAGTCAACCACATAGGAGTGATCATTATCAGAGCATTCAATGCCAGTTACATCCACCTTGCAGAAATGCCCAGATTATGAGAATATCGCACCCTAAATTATACTCCTACAAGACTGTGAAATGGAGGGAGGTATGAGCAAGTATCACCATGACTTTTTTTTTCCTTCCATCTTGACCCACCAATCTCAATAAATTCACATTTTTTAAGTTTCAAACATTTATAATAGAACACTGTATGTTAATTATACTTCAATAAAAAAAAATAAAGTTTCAAACATTTAATGCTAAGAGTATTCAATTCAGTTGAACAATGGAGTACATTAAGAAAAACTTTGGTAAGTTAATTTTTTTCCCCTTAATTCTCCTGCCTACCTCAGATAAGCCACCCAGAATAGGAGGGGGGAAGATCTGTTTTAGCAACTATGTCAAATTGGCTCAGTTGTAGACTCACAGAACAAATAGAGCTCAAATATGTTTACATGCTATCTAGTATGTAACAGTAAAAGGTAAAATGAGCTCAGGAGCATTGTGTGTCTTACTCAAGCTATCATAATAAGTGAAGGAGAGCCAGGAATAGAACCCAAATTTTCTACCATTAAGGCCAATGGTCAACAAATATTTACTGAGTGCTTAGTCTATGCTAGACAACATCCTAGCCCCTGAGGATCAAGAGCTGAAAAATATAACCTGGGATATAGAAAACAAATTGATAATTGGCACAACCGCTTACGATGGCAACAAAAAATACGAAATGGATTAGAACTCGATATTGTTAAGATGTCAATTCTCTCACATTGGCCTATAAATTCATTATAATCCCAATGAAAACCATAGCAAGATTTTTGGTAGATATTAACAAGATGATTATACAACACGTATGGAAAGGTAAAATACTAGAATAGGCACAACCATTTTTTAAAAGAAGCATGAAGTTGAGAGATTCACACTATCTGATTTCAAGTCCCAATATAAAGCTGTGCCATTTGCAAAAGCATACATAGACCAAGAGAGCAGAATAGACAGTCTATATACCTTCAAAACTATGACCAATTGATTTTTTAACAATGCAAGGCAATTCCATGGAGAAAGAATAGCCTTTCAACATATGGTACTGAAGCAATTCAATATTCATAAAAAAGAATCTTTGATCCATACCTTGTACTATATATGAAAAGTGACTGAAAATGGGTCAAAGACATACATATAAAACCCAAAGCTCTAAAACTTCTAGAAGAAAACAGAAAAAAATCTTTGTGACCATGAATAAGATAATCATTCATAGATAAAATACCAAAAGTACAATCAATAGGTGAAAATATTGATAAATTATACTTCATCAAAATCAAAAGCTTTTGCTCTGTAAAAGATATTATTAAGAGAATGAAAAGACAAACCACGGACTGGGAGAAACTATTTACAAAATAAATCTGATAAAGATCCTCTACCCAGAATATTTTTAAAAATCTAACAACTCAACAATAAGAAAATAAACATCCTAATTAAAAGTGAACAAATGTCTAAAGCTGGAGAATATACAGAGAAACTGGATCACTCGCATCACTGGTGGGAATGCAAAATGGCACCACACTCTGGAAAATGGTTTGGCAGTTTCTTTTGAAACTAAACATGCACTTACCATACAACTCAGCAATCCTATTCCTGGACACTCTGAGGAAAATAAAACTTACGTTCGTACAAAAACATATACGTTGAAGTTTATAGTAGCTTTATTCATAGTAGCTAAAACCTGGAAACAACCCTAAATGCGCTTCAGTGAGTGAGTGGATAAACAAAGTACACTACATCCATTTCACAGAATATCACTCATTAATAAACAGGAATGAGGGGCACCTGGGTGGTTCAGTCAGTTGAACAGCTGACTCTTAGTTTCAGCTCAGTCATGATCTCATGGTTCATAGGATGGAGCCCGGCATCGGGCTCTGCACTGACAGCACGGGAGCCTGCTTGGGATTCTTTCTCTCTCTCTCTGCTTCTCTTTCTCTCTCTCAAAATAAATAAATAAACTTTACTTTAAAAAAAAATAAAATAAACATGAGTGAGCTATTGATACATGCAACCACTTTGGTGGAGCTCAATGGAATTATGCTGAGTAAAAAAGGCCAATTTCATGATTCCATTTATATTACCTATTGATATACATAACAACTTGGTGGAACTCAAGAGAATTATGCTGAGTGGGAAAAAAAGCCAATATTTTTCCCACCAGGCTCTCAGGCAGGAAAATGAAGAATTTTGTCTATGGAATTTGAACAGACCAAAGGAGAGAACCAAGGATATTGATATGATGGATTTCTTAACAAACTTCCACCCTGATCATCCTCTATTGAAGTTCACAGTCAACAATTTCTACAAAAGTTCTCACAGCTTCTAAATTGGATTTTTTATCCCTGACTCTTAAATAAGAGTTGGCAAACAAGGATTGCCAGCCATCTGAAGAAAGATTCTAATCCAAAAGATAAGAACTGAAACAAATAAATAGGAAACAACAAGATTGATGGGTGAAGAAACTTTTCACCCATATATGCACACACCAATATACTCAGAGACATAAAAGAATATATTGCACTCATGGAATAAGAGCAGGATGCTATAAAAAAAAGGAACATTCCAGGAATAAGAAAGAAAGCATAGAGATATAAAACATGACAGCAGAAATAAAGAAGTCAAGAGAAGGGTTGGAAGATAAGGTCAGGGATATATGTAATGTGTGTGTGAGAGAGAAAAAAAAATGAAGAAATAGAAAATAGGGGAGAAAAGAGAAGAAATTAAAGGATCAATCCATCCAACAGGTCCAAAAAAAAAAAAGTTTAGAGAAAATGGAGAGCAGGAAACCATCAATGAAATAATTCCAGTAGAACATAGACATATCTCTACTAGAGCAGTTTCATAAAATACTCTCAAAGGAAAAAAACTCCTAGGGCAAGAATTTGTGAAAAATAAGCACATCCCAAATAAACACAAGATGTCTTTTGAGTGCATTGAGATTGACAAAACCTCCTTTATCATTTCTTGAAAGTGCACTGTCATTGTTATCAACGCCCGGTCACAAGGACAGGGACATTCACAACTTCTTTCTTTTCTTTATCGATCTTTTATTTTCATTTTATTTTTGTTTGGTGTTTTAACCACAATTTAATTTAAAAAGAACTGAATGTGCTGTAACAGTGAGATCCAAAAATTGATTGTGGCATTTTATTTTATAGCAAAGGTCTATG
The DNA here is from genome assembly GCF_023721935.1 of Panthera uncia. Taxonomy (NCBI): domain Eukaryota; kingdom Metazoa; phylum Chordata; class Mammalia; order Carnivora; family Felidae; genus Panthera; species Panthera uncia. The sequence continues at coordinate 133,602,438 of NC_064810.1, forward strand.
TTTAGGGAAGAAAAGGCACCACCCAGCTTTCACCTTGAGAATATACATCAGGCTGACTATAGTTTCTGTTCCCTTTGGAGAGGTTATGCCACTGTCCATTCTGAAAAGACATCTTTTTAGTTTTTGATACTCAGAACTCATACAATGACTCTGAACATACCTGTTGGCAGTTCTTTGCTGTTCTGATGTGACTACACGGGGACAACAATGGGTAGATGCCATTGCCATTTCAGCATTTTCCCACCTCCCCCAGCCCCCCTGCTCCCGTTCAGATAGCCTCATCAAAGGAGACAGGGACATTATCATGATGCAGGGATGTCAGTTAGCATAAAAGGCCAGGGGCTCAGTAAGGTGGATCTTGAAATTGTCTTCATTTTATCACTAAAATAACATTTAAATCTGATTTTTTTGGAACAAATTGTTCATATGCAGCCAAGAGTCTATTCTTTCTTATGCCCTTAGTTTCCTTCAACAAATATTCTCAGAAAATACAAGCACATTTTCTTACTGTTTGAAGAGGCAATGTTGTACAGAGAGCAAAACCCAAGAAAACCAGCTAAATTGATGGTGGCTCTAGATTTAATGTGATGGATTCATGTCACTCTCCCTCTTCAAAATCCTTTGTGTTCAATTCCATTTTCTTTGCTTTTTCATCATCCCACTTCCTGTACTTCCTGTCCTCAGTCCATGTCCAAAGTACAATTTTTGTGGAATGTTTCTTTTTGATATTAATTCACAGATGCAATAAATATGTAATCATCAAAAAATTGATTTTCTATATTGTATAGGTCATACACTGTGCTAGGAATTCAAATTGTAAATGTTAATCAAAAAAGTAGTGCTGGCGGGGCGCCTGGGTGGCGCAGTCGGTTAAGCGTCCGACTTCAGCCAGGTCACGATCTCGCGGTCCGTGAGTTTGAGCCCCGCGTCAGGCTCTGGGCTGATGGCTCGGAGCCTGGAGCCTGTTTCCGATTCTGTGTCTCCCTCTCTCTCTGCCCCTCCCCCGTTCATGCTCTGTCTCTCTCTGTCCCAAAAATAAAAAAAAAAATTAAAAAAAAATTAAAAAAAAAAAAACGTCAAAAAAGTAGTGCCAGGGCACATGGGTGGCTTAGTCAGTTAAGTGTCCAACTTCAGTTCAGGTCATGATCTCAAGGGCCTTGAGTTCGAGCCCATGCTGATAGCTCTAGAGCCTGGAGCCTGCTTTGGATCCTTTATCTCTCTGTCCCTCCTCAGCTCACATTCTCTGTCTCTCTCTCAAAATAAATACACATTTAAAAAAAGTAGTCTTTGTGGATTAAAACTTGATACTCCTATATCATTGCTAAATCTTCCTCCCTTTGTCCCTTCATCACTTTCTTCTGTATCATACATATTCACTGCCCATCGTCATCTCCTGTCACGTGTACACAGGACATAGATCAGTATCATTTTACTTGATGGATTTAGTAATCAGTAACGCAGAAGCTGTCAAAATGCTAAAAATAAATGTAAAAGTTCCCCATTCAAGGTCAACAACATTGAAAAGAAAATAAAAGATTTAGAATCACAAAACCAATCAAAGCATTTATTTTAAGCACCCACGTTGTCTATCATATTAGATATGACTAGAATTAAGAAAAAGGTATGCCAAACACCTGTTCAAACTCCTTAGCACTAGTGTTTCCCCAGGTCCTACCAGTTAGGGAGTAACAAAGAGTCGTATTTATAGAAACACAGTCGTTTTCTAATTCTTCCCTCACCTTTATTGAATATCTTCCAGATCCTCTTAAAGGCCTCCTCCAAGAACTCCTGCATGTCCCCTAGAGTTGCCCCACCAGTATTGAAAAGCAAGGCCTCTCAGCTACAACTTCCTCCTCTTTTGCTCTGGCTTTAGCTCTGGTTCCATGCGGCACTATCAGCAAGCCTCCAATCTCTGTGAAGCCTGGTGAAAGTGCAATTTCACTGATGCTGCCTCTGATGACATCTTTTATCAATGTCGCCTGAAGTCATGCTGTGCTCATGTTGTGCTTTGCTGAAGCTGCCAAATTTCCAATATGGCTGGTGCCCTCCCCTGCTGATCGCCCAGTGTCCTCAATGGAGCAGTGGCATTCTATGTTCTCTACTGCAGTGCATAAAACAGACAGCCTCACCTTTGTTACTCTCCACTATGCCTGGTTAGTAGTTCAGAATGCCAACAACACACACAAGACAAATAAGAAATAAATTACTAGTTCATTTGTACGGGAATATCCAAAATGCTGTGCCACTGGTGAGCGTAGGAGGGCGAAGCAGATCCTCCCTATTTCCCATTCTAAACCTAGATCTTAGCCCTCGCAGGCTCCAGGCATGCACACAGAGGCAAAACGTGACTCCACATCACTCACACAAACAGTCTTACCTTGCACACCCAGTTACACACAGAACAGAGAGAGCTTAGAGAATGAGGAGGGAAGCCAATCACAAGTACTGCTTCACAGAAGCCTTGCCCCAACGACATGGCATGAAATAAGCTGAGAATTGTATGCACATATAGGACATCAAGACATTGGTTTTACGTAATTTGACTTGCCCATCTTCCTCCTACCTTGTGTTCTTCTGCCCTGGAGGACTCTTCACTCTGCACAGGCTGCTGAGACATAGCTTCTGGTGTGCTTCCATGAGAACTGTGGAGGCGGCAGGGAGCTGCCTCGATGTACACCACCAGGTATCCTGATCTCATGTGTGTCCCTTCCACTGCTTGCTGAAACCAGAGTAAAACAAAGAGATTGTAACCGTGGACTAATTAAGGAAATCATCCCGGCTAATCCTAAATCTATACCCGCCTTTTGTGTCTGGTCTAGTTCATAGCCCCTTCAGAATGTGGGCTGTGGGCTCTTTGCAGGCTAAGCGCATGGAGACAAAAAGGCCAGGAAGAAAGACTGGAGAAGGTGTATCACATGTAAGCAAACTGCTCACTAGTAGATAAGCCCCACTGAACAAATTCTCCCCGTAAGATTAGCCCCTCCACCTCCCCTAAGTCTACATTCCCTCAAGGGGTATGAGGAAAAAAAAAAAAGATCATTCAACCCTCAAGCCCATTATATTCTGACACAGAAACTTGAGGAATGAAGCACAAATGTTTCCTCCTACAGATTTAAAAAGAGTCAATACCTATGCCTTCCATACCACTTAGAATTTTGGAGAAATGTAACTTTCAGTTTCATTGGTAGTCTTCTCCTTCCCCTCTCTCTTTTCTTCTCCCTCCTTACTAGAAGTCAAGCCAATCGATGCAGGCAATAACTAAGGATGATCTGCCTATGGTGTTTAAAATCACCCCAAATTCACCTCCTCCTGGGAATATACCAAATTACCCCTATTTATAGAGCAGTTCCTCCTGAGGAATTGCTGAGGGCTAACTGAAGAGCTTCTGCACAAGAAAAGATAGAACAGCAAGAGAGCTGGAGACGTGGTAGCAAAAACGCCCCCCATGCCTTAAACTGCAGTGGGGAGGGATAGTACTAAGGAAGTAGGAACAGATTCTTCCCTCTTTCCTTGGGCACAGGGAAAAAAAAAAAAAGCCAAGGTTTAGAAAAGCAATTAGTATATAAAAGAGCCAGCCCTGGAACTCTACCAGATGAAAAGCTCTCGGGTGGGAGGGGCTGACAGGTTCTATACTCCCCCTCCACCTTAAAAGCCCAGACTGGATGCCCCTTAATGGGCCTGCCACCTCAGGGAGCCCAGGTCCCTAGCCCACTCCAGCCCTAGCCATCCCACCAGGCAGCCACCGGGTGGTACCCACTGGTTAATGCTCACTACAGCTTCAGCCTTCTTGCCCAGATGATGGAGGCACAAAGCAGCCCGGAACATTCCAGGCCCACACTACTTCGGCTTCTGTTGTCTTATTAGGGCACCCTCGGTGCAGAGCACTCTGGGATTTCTTGGCTGATGTCTGTTTCAGATCCAGCCACACTGCCAGGGTGCCTCCTGTGCAGAGCACCCCAGAACACTCCCGCCACACTGGCTTCATCTCCACTTACCCGGCCAGGGCACCCCCTGCATTGAGTACCTTGGGACACCGCGGCTTACACCCAACCCAGCTGCAACCCATGTGACTGGCCCACAGTCACATTAGCTTTAGCTGGCCTGCCAAGGCACCCCATGCACAGTGCCCTGGGATCTCTCAGCCTGTACTGTGCCTCAGCTCCAGCCATCTCTCCAGAACACATTCTGGATGGAGAACCCTGGAACAGCCTGCTTTACTCTACTCCAGCTTCAGCTAGCCTGTCAAGGTGACCTCTGTGCATAGAGCCCTGGGTCTTCCTGGCTCGTACCCCTTTAGTCTCAGCTGTTCTGCCAGGGCACCCTCTGCACAGAGAGCCCAGGGACCTCCTGGCCTGTACCAGCCACAGCTCCAGCTGCCCTGTCAGGGCATCCTATGTGTGTAGAACTTTGGGACGCTCTGGCTTACACCCACTGTAGACTTAGCTGTCCTACTACACGGTGCCCACTAACACAGAGAGCTCTGGGACCCCCAGCCCACACCAGCCACAACTCCAGCCAACCAGCAAAAGTTACGAAGCACACCAGTCAAGCATCCACATAATAGATGACCACACACAAGATCATTCTTTGAAGTTTAGGAGAAGTAGTTGTTCCATCTAAACCACAGAAACAAACACAGAAAGTCAAGCAAAATGGGGAGACAGGGAAATATGCTTCAAAAGAAAGAACAAGACAAAAACCTCAGAAAAAAAGCTAAATGAAACAGAGATGAGCAATGTGCTTGATAAAGAATGTAATGATAACACTGCATGTTAACTATACTGGAATTAAAATAAAAGGAAATAAAAATTAAATTTAGTTTAATTTTAAAAAAGAATTTAAAGTAATGATTGCAAAGATACTCACTGGGCGAGAGAGAAGAGTGGAAGAATTCAGTGAGACCTTCAATAAAGAAATGGATAATAGGAGCACCTGGGAGGCTCAGTCGGTTAAGCATCTGACTTCGGCTCAGGGCATGATCTCGCGGTTCGTGAGTTCGAGCCCCACATCAGGGGAGCCTGCTTTGGAATCTGTGACTCCCTCTCTCTCTGCCCATCCCCTGCTAATGCTCTGTTTCTGTCTCTCAAAAAATAAATAAACGTTAAAAATTTTTAAAAAGAAAAGAAATAAAAAATAAGATAAATAGAACCAATAAAAAAGAACCAATCAGAATTGACGAATACAGTAACTTAAATAAAAATACACTAGAGGGAATTAACAGTAGATTAGTGAATGAAGAAGAATGTATTGTAATCTGGAAAACAGGGTAATGAAAAGCAAAAGAATTTAGAAAGAATGAGGATAGGTTAAGGGATATCTTGAAAAATATCAAGTGGATATTCACATTGTAGGGGTCCAAGAAAAAAAAGAAGAGACAGAAAGGGGCAGAAAGTTTGTTTATATAAATAATAACTGAAAACTTCTCTAAACTGGGGAAGGAAATAGACATCCAGGTCCAAGAAACACAGAGAGTGCAAACAAGATTAACCCAAAGAAGTCCACACCATAGCACATTATAATTAAAATGTCAAAAGTTAAAGATAAAGAGAGAATTTTAAGAGCAGCAAGAAAGAAGGCAAAAAGTTTCATACAAGGGAAACCCTAAATTTTTTTTTTCAGCAGAAACATTGCAGTTCAGTAGGGACTGGCATGATACATTCAAAGTGCTGAAAGGAAAACACCTAGAACCAAGAATATCCTACTTAGCAAAGTTATCATTTAGAATTGAAGGATGGATAAAGAGTTTCTCAGACAAAAGTTAAAGGAGTTTATCACTACTAAACTAGCCTTACAAGAAATGTTTAAAGGGAATTCTTTAAGTTGAAAAGAAATGGCCATAATTAGACATAAGAAAAATTGTGAGTAAGAAAATGTAAAATATGTCAGCATATACATAAAATGTGGAGGAGGGAGTGACGAAAAAAAAGGAGGTTGCTTTTTTTTTCCCAGAACATGGTAGAACTTAAAAGACCATCAACTTAATACAGACTGCTATGTACTTGGGATGTTTTATATGAACCTCATGATAATCACAAACCCAAAACCTGTAATAAATAAACAAAAGAGAAAGAGAAAGAAGGCCAGATGTAACACTACAGAACTTAACCAATCACAAAGAGAGTAAAGTCACCTTCTCCCTGCCAATGCACACTACATTTTCAGGACAATTCTTTCTCAAAAGGTCTCCTAACACTCCTACAGATTCCTGGCAAGCCCTCCCCTCCAGTCTTCAACACACCTTAATCTAGGTTAAGCACAACCTTGGCTCTGCTGCAAAATCAAGTTCCATCATAAACTATCTCTTGCAGACATTTGTAGTTACCTATATTTACTTTTTGTCCAGTTTACAAAAATATTTACATTGTTCTAGACATATGTATGACCTCTATACCTGCCAAAAAGTTTTTGCCATAAAAGAAATAACCAAAGCTTTTGGGCCTAAGACTTCATAGAAATATAAACCTGCTCTCGTATACGCAACCCCTTGTACTCTTTCACCAGGCAATTGACTCTGATTATTTTCAGAGTTTACATAACCATCAACTAGGGAAATGCCCTTGTGGGTCTAGGCCTAAATTCTGGACTGCTAGTAAAAGATATTTTAGTTGTTTTTACTTCTATGATGTAATTAGTAAAATAGCAAAGACTGGGATATGTTGCCTTTGGACTGAATTATTTGCATATTGTCTTCAATGTTTCTGTAATTATTATACTTCTATATTTCTCAAATTACAAGGTCTTAATTGCACTTACCAAAGCGAGATCAAAAACAGCAAGCATTTTGATTAGCATTCTTTGCAAAGGAGTAAAACAACCCTTAGAATTAAAGATCTTTTTCCTAATTTGCTTAAGATAAGGTAGATTGAATTTTGGAATACAGCTGTTAAATGAAGTTCTAAAGAAACATCATGTAGAAGGAACCAGCCCTAGTACTTTGCAAAGAAACACTACCATTGGGTTTAAATGGAAAACTGGAGCACCTGGGTGGTTCATTTGGTTAAGCATCCAACTCCTGATTTCAGCTCAGGTCATGGTCCCAGGGTCACGGGATTGAGTCCTGCATTGGACTCTGTGCATAGTGTGGAACTTGCTTGAAATTCTCTCTCTCTCCCTCCCTCTGCTCCTCTTCCCTGCTCATGTGTTCTCTCTCTCTCTCTCTCTCTCTCTCTCTCTTTCTCTCTCTCTCTCTCTCTATATATATATATATATATGTATGTATATGCACATATACATATATACACACATATATATGTATGTGTGTATATACATATATATATATAATAAATGGAAAACTGAGAAAATTAATTTACATTAAATGATCTTGGATTAGATGGTCTTTGGAATATTGCATAGTCTCAATTCTTTATGTCCACCCCCATGTGTCAACACCTTTTGCCATCTGACTTTGCAGTTACTCACACTAAAAAATATGACTTGCTTTGGCCAGTAGAAGAATGAGATGGAAGTAAAATCAAGACAGTTCTAGCCTAGGCCTTAAAATATCTTGAGTTGCATTCTTGTGTTTCTGGCATCTTTGTGAGAATTTCATGCCTCGGCTTGCCCACTAGCCCTAAGAGAGGATGAACAACATGTGGAGCAGAGTCACTCACCCAAACTGCTCCAATCAGCCAACCTTAATCAACTGATCCCCAAGCCAACCCACAGACACAAGAATGAGTCCAGTCAACATCAACAAAGCTGGACAGCCAGTCCCAGTCTAGATCAATTGACTCCCAGCTGACCTGTAGGTACATGAAGAAAAATAACGTTCACTATTGTAGGCCACTGAGACTTTGTAGTTGTTTGTTATTTAACAATAGTTAACCAATCCAGTCTAATATATAAGCTGTAAAAATATTAACTTAAATCCATTTGAAATTATTTATGTATTTATTTATTTATTTTGAAAAGCTAAGGTCTAACTCCTCTTGAAATCAAGTTGCCAGATTTTTTTTTAATGTTTATTTTTGAGACAGAGAGAGCGAGATAGGGAGGGAGGGGCAGAGAGAGAGGGAGACACAGAATCTGAAACAGTCTCCAGTCTCTGATCTGTCAGCACAGAGCCCAATGCGGGACTCAAACCCACGAACAGTGAGATCATGGACTGAGCCGAAGTCAGACACTCAACCAACTGAGCCACCCACCCAGGTGCCCAAAACATTGGACTTTCAAACCAAGGTATAATGCATTGATCACATACGTTTTTTACTATATATTTTAAAGGCAGATGATATAAGAACACACACACACACACACACACACACACCCACAAGCTAAGTAACTAGACAGAAATGAGGAGAAATAGAAATCAAGATGACAACCCATGGACCCTATAGTGGAACTCTGAGAAATTACACCTTGCCAATTTGACAGATTTTTAACTTATCAATGGCCTGGTCCCATTCCACAAATTTTCAAAGGAAGACTTTGTCTCACCTCACCAGCCACTCCATAGCACTCCAATTTAAGAAGGGACCACCTATTTCTATATTGTGTAATCTAAGTGAACTTTCTAGGAGGCAAAGATAAAGTGACAGCAACTTTTAGCAATCTAAATAGGTACCATCATAACATGGTCACTACCTAAACAAAGATTCAATATGAGAAAGAAGAGTCAACTCTATATTCCACCTTTTCAAACTATTTCTATACGCCAGTCATTAGCATTAATCAGCAAGCACTTCTCAAGCTCTTAAAATCTCATAAGAGGACAGGGTTTCTTTATTGCTAATTTTTATTTCTTTTCTTGTTCTTGTCTAGGTTGAAATAAAATTCCACAGGTCTCATGCTAACAAGTAACATAAAAATGTTGGTTTAAATTAAATCAAATTATTAGTCTTTTAGCTTCTAACAAGGTATCTTCAATCAATGATTGAGTGTCAAAAAGTGGTATTTCCTTGCTTTGTTTTAAATTAATTATTGTGGACTCAGCTCCCTGCAGCTTATTAAGAAATTAAATCTTTATGAATGTAAAATACATTTAGAAGAATAAAAGACAAGAAAGCTATTTTTGCACACCAAGTAGCTCAGAACTTTATATTTAAATTCATTAAAAGTAATCAGAAATGTTCTAAATTCTGTATAATGTGAACATTCATTGAATCTTTCTTTAAGAGTTAAAATTACAACAGTCTCATTCATTGGACATGATATGAAGATATGTGTAAAATTTAATATAAACCTGCGAAAGCCCCCTTTTGCCCCTAAAAATCTGTTTTTTAATCATTCATTCAAAAATACTTATCAAACACTGTATAAGTCAGGGCCTTCGCAGGAAACAGATGGCATGCTCAAATTAGGATGTCTTCAGTTAGGGACACATTACAAACGTGTGGGCAGAGTGAAGGGAAACCACAAGGAGCAGTGCAATAATGCTGGACTCAAAACATTATAAATCCACAGGTACAAAAGGGAAGGTGGCATTACTGGAAGTTATAAGGACAGAGTCTGGTAACAGAGGTCTGCCTTGACAGAAGCAGTGACTTCAGGGAACACAGCTAACTTGAGGCGACCCCATAGGATGGAATCCAGAAGCCATGGCAATAAGTATTCTCTTCTTCCCTTCCACTGCTCTCTTGCTGGAGAATTAGGGTTGAGCAGTGAACAAAATGGACAAAAATGGCTGCTATTGTGGACATGACATGCTAGTCAGGGGAGACACAGGAAACCAACCTAAGTAGTACGGAGACAAATAAAGCTGGGTAGAGTCACAGAGAAAGCTAGTAGTAAAGTAGAATAACTGAAATTTAAACAGGATGGTCAAGGAAGACTTTGCTGAAACAAGTGGTATTGGAACAAAGGCACAAAGGGGGTGAAGGAGCTAACCATCTAGATATTTAGGGAAGAACATTCCAGGCAGAGAAAGAAGAAAGCACTTAGGAGATTGCCTGTCCTGGGGGAGAGGAGTTGGAGCAAAGGGCAGAGTATAAAGGACAGGTGATTAGGTAGCCCACCATGAAGACACTGGCCTTTATTCTGAAAAATAGAAAGCAACTGAAGGGTTTTCAAGTTGAGGAATGGCGTGATCTGATTTCAACTTTATCAGTGTCACTCTGGCTGCTGGATGGAGAGCAGACTGAAGGCGGTAGGGGTGGAGGAAGAAAGGCTCGTTAGGCATTTACTGCAATAACCCAGGCAAGAGATAATGGTGGCTGACACAAGGGTAATAGCAGTGGAAATGGTGAGAAGTGAAATTCATTCACTCATGAATAGTACAATGGTTTATGAGAGCAAGCTTAGGCATCAAAATCCCTGTATTTATGTCTATCATTTAGTTGTGTGGCTAGGACACGTCATTTAACCTCCCTGTGCTTCATTTTCTTCGTCCACAAATTAGATAAAGTAATAGTACCTAGCTCATAGGATTTTTTCCAAGTTTAAATGATATAATGCATGTAAATGGCACATACAAAGCCGTCAATAAATATTATGATTGTTGTCTGCATTTGAAAAGCATCCTGAGGGGCACCTGGGTGGCTCAGTCAGTTAAGCCTCAAGGGATTCTCTCCCTCTCTCTCTAAAAATAAATAATCTTAAAAAAAAAAGCATCCTGAGATGCTTTTTAAAAGTTCTCTCATTACTAAAATGGTGGAAAACCATCTTATGCAGGATGGAAGAAGTCTGCAGGATGTCACTTATGGTGAATTTTCAGGCATTTTTGTAAATCCTTAGTGGTCTCCTTGCCTATCCCTAAATTTTCTAGGAACTGAGGAATATACTCCATTGCCTAGCAGGCCCATGCCACTTGCATACCTCTGACTAGAAGAAAGTTCCTAGTCAGCTTGAATTGGAACTTATTTCCCATTGTCCTACCTGCTGGTTCTAGACCTCTCTTTGGCATGTACAGCTCAATTCCTCTTTCATGTGACAAAACTTTTACGATCCAAAGGAGGTGGCTAGGCCCTTCTTCTCTCCTCTTCTAAATAGTTTTTAGACAGCAGTTTGTTTGTTTGTTTTCAAGCAGTCTTTTAGAACCAAGCTCAGTGGAAGGGGTAAGGGGTTAATGAATTCTTTTTTCAGAATCAAGAGAGCTAGTACTTGAGACTGGCTCACGTAACATCTGTTGCATACCCTGTTTCCATTCCATTCTCAGCTACAGTTGACAGAAGGTTAAAAGCTCACCTTTTCAGACTCTGGTGGTTAGAGGGAACCATGTTGGCTCAGTGTTGACAATGAAATGCAGGCTGAAGTGTGTTACCTTCTGCATGTGTATTTCTGCCTTCACTATCCTTGATGTTAACTGTGAGTGCTGGACTAAATGCACTCTAAATCCCCTTCCAGCACTGACATTCCATTGGATTTTCTTATCAAACTGGACTTTTTCCAATTAACCTGCTTAATTCAAGTCAAATAACCTACCTGAAAGCTAAATTCATTCTTTTGATTTACCTTCCTTCATTTATATAGCTTTGTTGGACTTAGCCTAGTGTCTTGTGCATAGAATACACCTAATAGATGATTGCTGAATTTAATATAGGTAGAAACATTATAATAGGATACCATTATCTATCTAATTTATCTATCCATTGGATTACCCTTCTCTGATCTTCAGCAGCTTGGTAAACAAAATAACACTTATAAACAAATGCAACATACATTAGCCTTTTAGGCTTTTCACACTTGTCACCTCATTATATCATCATGATCCCTTTCTTAACATTCTTTTCTGTTCATAAATAAGTGTATGTTAGGGACGCCTAGGTGGCTCAGTCAGTTAAGCGTCCGACTCTTGATTTCAACTCAGGCCATGATCTCAGTTTGTGGGATCAAGCCCTGCATTGGACTCTGCATTGACAGCACAGAGCCTGCTTGGGATTCTCCCTTTTTCCCCTCTCTCTGCCTCTCCCCCACTCTTTTTGTCTCTCTCAAAATAAAATAAATAAACTTTAAATTTTTTTTAAATAAGTGTATTTTAATTATAGGAAACTGAGAGAGTAATCAGAGATTGATTATTAGAGAATTAATTATTAGAGAATAATTAATTATTAGGGAAACACAATTTCAGTGTGTTTGCATTTAGTATGTTTTACTCTGTATATTACAAATTACAGATTCTAAAAAAAAAATTACAGATTATTCTCGAAAAGTATTGCATTCTTTTCCTATAATATAATGATATCCCATCTCTTTAAATAGTTTTTGAACCTGCTATGAAATAATTAGTGAATCTTTCATGGGAAAGGTTTTTTTTCAGATACCATATAGAATGGTATTTTATAGATAATTTATAGATTTGGAAACTTAAACACAAAAAATTATAATTATCTGAGATTATATAGTAAGTTAATATTTAAGATTACTCTCACTCCTAATAGATAAGGTCACTCCTGGCCTTTTTCTATTGAAATCTGAAGGTGTCCCCAAAATGTTTTAAGTTGCTGATCAATAATTGTGACAAATATCAAATAAAAATCATTTTGTCACATAAAATACCCAAAGAAATTACAAAGAAGATATATAGGTAAAAAGTAAATATATAATAAAAATCAATGGATAGATGGATGGTTGGAGAGATGGATAGATTCTATGAATCTGAGTTGGACTGCTTTATCCATTAGAGCAAATGGTCAAAGTCTGCATTAGAGAACAGTAACTGGAAAAAAGGCTGAAAATGTAACATTTCCTTTCTCCGTCAGAGCTAAAATAGGGAGCCTAATACAATCTCACCAGAAAATGAAAAACTGTGAATCACTCCTGACAGGAATGGATCTTTTTCCAAATTCAAAGTTGTCCCAGCTGCATTCCACCGATACATCTCACGTTGTTGCAGAAACACTGTAAACAATGCAAAAAGCCACTGCAGAGCTTTGTGCAATACAAGTCAAAACCCATAATGACAATCATGCCATTGGCATCTAACACATCTGATCTCCCACATAATGATAAACAATGATATTTGTTCCTTCTCGTCCTAATTAACTCTAGGTTACCTCAATTCTAGAAAAAGTATTATCATAAATAGTATATATTATAAATATTAGATAATATAAATATTATAAATATTTAGGCACAAGTGAAATTAATTAAACAATATCTGAAACACAGAAAACCATGCATTGGAATAAACTCTGATATTGCTAAAGAAAGGAGTATTGAGGAAAAGAACCAAGGAGCACGTCCTTGGTCCACCTGGAAGAAGTCCTCTAGAGTACCCTAGAAAACTCTCAGTGTCATACACATGACCTGCTACACTAGCTTCTGGTGCCAATAAGGCACACACTCACTTAAACTCTCTTATCATTTCACTACTAAATATTTAAATGTGCAAGTTTCAAGTATTTATGAATGAAATGATAAAAGCTCCTTCTAAAAATTATAACACTAGGTCAACCCAAGAAAAATTATTAATTTCTTAATATTATTGAATATCTCCTCACTACTTAGATTCCTTTCCGTCTCTGTCTCTGTCTCTCTCCTCCTCATTTTCAGTCTGTGTGTTCAAACCAGGATTTAAGAGTGTCATATATTCTAACAGGTCAATAGTAGGTCACTATGTCCTTCGGTCTCTTTCAATGTCTTTTTCACTCTCTCACTCTCCCTGCAAGTTATTTATTATGGAAAGCAAGTTGTTCAGCCAGCAGAGTTCCTCCCTGTCTGCATTTTACTGGTCATTACCCATGCTGTAATATAACATGTTTTTATGCCTCTATCTTTCCTGTAAATTTATATTAATTCCTAAGTTTCCCATAGATCTAGAGGCCTAATCAGATTCAGGCTTGATTCTTTTTTTTTTTTTTTTAATCCTCTCTTTTTAATATCCAAGAGAAGTATCTGGGTTTCACATGCCGTATTATCAGAGAATCATTTTGCTTACTTTTAATGCCTGTTCCACCTCTAAATTTTCAAGGAAACATAGAAAAGACATACTCTGGCTGCCCCCACCCCATCTCCTGCTATGAGGAAGGATTATCTATCCTAAATTCTGAGGCAACTCTAATAACTTGAGGTTAACAACTGGCCACACCTATGCCAAATTCAACCTCTCAAAGTCTTAGCCCTGAAATTCGGTCTCTGTTTCAGGTTCCCTCTTCCTATCATGTATTTTGTTCCACCTAAGGTCTTCAGTAAAGATCTTCATAATCCATTCTTTAAGTTATCATAAAATGGTCTTGGCCTTGAACCTTTGGTTCAAAGAGGTTTCATGATCTTAGAACTTATGACCTCCTCCAGATATTACATATCTAAGAGGAAACACTACATACTTCTCAAAACAAAGAAAATTTTCTGGCAAATGATTTGTTGTCTTCTACATAGTGAAATAGTGGGCAACTCTATGTGATCAGCCCAGCCTCCAAGATACAGGATTTAATATAAATATGATCTTCTGGGACCACAGAATTTCATAAAAGCGGGCACAGTAAGTTTAAAAAATGTTTCACAAAGGTTACCTGATATAATCTTTCAAGGTAAATTATGAGTTCGCCTCACCACCCTCATTCTAAAGGTAGGAAAACCAAGACTGAGTAACTTGCCAGGGGTCATAAAAGTGTCTTTTCATTACAACATATGGTATTTAATCAATACTTAAATTAGCAATGATTGTTCAAAGTCGGACAATGACATAAAAAAAGGCCAATATTTCAAAAATCTGCACAGGTCTGGCTAAAGGCAATATGCATTCTAAAACTGGGGCAGCAGTCTTTCAGAAGCAAGGAAAGAAAAAAAAAGGAAAAGAAAAGCTCTGCATATTTCTTGGGGCCCAGGAGACTGGCAGAACACCCTGGGGGGTAATCTTCTGTTACTGATGGAGATGTAAAGTGCTGGTGCTGCACAGGCAAGACTCTGCTTGGCATCGTTCTGTATTTTGGGCTCCAAAGCCATAAGCTTATTCCTTGCTAAGCTGTTTATCTATCCTTGCCCCATTCTCCTATTTGGTATCACCAGGGCTTTTCTGTAAACATCCTTCTTCTTTCTATTCAGCACTGTTTTTCTTTAATATCAGAATTTATGTGGTATTTAGGATTTAGTTAAACAACCAGACTCTTCTATATCAAACAAACTTAATTTCATTTGCCTATCTCTATAACCTTTCCTGCGAGGTACCCAACACAGAAGAGTCTGCTTATTCCACCAACTAGTCCCCAGGTGTCTTCTGGCTTGTTCAAACCTACACAATAGGGAGAAACATAAGTCAGGATCTGTTGTTTCATACCCTCTTAAGATGACTGGAACTACTGCCAAATTTTTAGCAGATTCTCCATAAAAGGACCCAGACATAGAGGCAAGATGGGATTCTGTTGTATCCATATTTCCAAACTTATTTTCAAATAAACTTATTCCATCCATTCTTTCTTTTAATTTTTTTTTAATGTTTATTTATTTTTGAGAGAGAGAGAGAGAAAGACAGAGACAGATGGTGAGCAGGGGAGGGGCAGAGAGAGAGAAGACACAGAATTCGAAGCAGGCTCCAGGCTCTGAGCCGTCAGCACAGAGCCTGATGCAGGGCTCGAACTCATGAACCGTGAGATTATGATCTGCCTGAACTGAAGCTGGACACTTAACTGACTGAGCCACCCAGGCGCCCCTCCATCCATCCTTTCTTTCATTTATTCACACATCCATCTATTTGCTCATCCATCCACTCAACCATCTGTCCATTCACTTGACTCTTCATTCACTCATTCATTCATGCATTCATTCAAGAAAATCTAAGTCCCTTCTCTGTCAGGCACCACTGTTGAATTACTCCCTCTATTCTCCATCCTATCCTGTCCCTTCCCATCTTCTTTATTTACTTTTTTTTGTTCTACTCAAATTTCTGCATCTACCTCAAAAGTCTCATGCTTATTATCCCCCCTAGTGCATGTGATAATCTCCCAACATATATTTGTGGATTAATAAGAAAAGTTTACAGAACAAGAAGCAGGAAATAATGGTGAGTAAACAAACTAGAAGAAAGATCAGGAGAGGTTTAGAATACGAGGTGACTAGATGATTACCTAATCTGATAAGATTTCTAGGAATCTTCTACCACTTGGAATCGCGGTATATAGTTTAGGCTTTATAGACCATGAGAGGTAGAAAGAGGAAATCGACTTATTTATAAAATAAGCAGCGCTCCCAAGGCTAAGTTGTTGGTGGCGATTTGATTTCCTAAGTAGATGTATATTTCAAATCATGAAACTCAGTGGCATGCAATAACCCCTTGGGCCTTAGGCCAAGCGATACAGCTTTGTTAAAACAGTCCACTTGGATCATGATATTGCCAGGACACACTGGCTAGCATATACATGCTTGGGAATGAAACGGACCTGAGGTCAAGTCCAAACCTTAATATTTTCTACCTCCATGGCCTTGGGCAACTTATTAACCTCTCTGAAACTTTGTAAGAATAATAATACTTAGCTCTGTGGATTTTTGAAAATTAAATTATATAAATGGTAAAAGTTTTTAGGCAGCTCCTGGCACATAGTAAATGTTTAGTTACAGTAGCTATCAGTACCATCACATGGATGTGATATTTCTCACAAGCACACTTAGTCAATTCATGGCTTGTAATCAATCATACATGTCTACTTCTGCTTCTGCTCTTTAAATAGGAATAGTCATCACCAATATTAAAATATGTACTAGCTTCAGTTTCAAGGAGGAGTATGTAATTTACCTGATATTTTCAATCTTTAAAAGAAATTCCAAAACTGCCTACTATATTGACAATGAGTGTTTAAATTAACATGAACTACTTCTGAGAAAGTCTCAGAGCTTCATTTATTAAATCAATCATTTACTCCTATTGGCTTTACTGACTAAAATGGGCAATAATCCAGAACAAATTAATCCTTTATGTTCCAACTTAATAAAACTTTTAATGTACAGGCTTTGGCCAGAATGTAATAAAATGTGAATCAAATAAGATTATAGGGGAAATAAGCCAATCATTAGAAGGATTTTTTTTAAGTAATCCAGATGCCAGCTAGGGTCACACTGCCCCTTAAAATGAAGATAAGAATGGATTAAACCCCATGCCATAGCAGTAGGAAATCCAATGCTCTCTTTAACATACCTGAAAATGGACTGGGAGCCTGGGTTCCTGTGGCCATCTAGTCTCTACCTGTTTCTGCTGTAAATAAAGTATTCAATTTATTAATAATTTCACCATGATCTTCATATTGTTACTTTCTTCCAACATTGCATTGAGCCAAACTTGAAACTTGGCCTCATCTCTTGGTTTCTATAAAGGCAAACCCCTCACAAGGAGCATTTGTGTGCAGAGCTGACCTTACTGGAGGTTTACAGAGGAGGCAGGAAAGGAGGTATTTAAGCATCACAGTAATGCAAAAAAAAATTTTTTTAAGTTAAAATGAATTACGCAACAATTTTTTTAAGGTTCTCCTATTGATTCTGCCACTACAGACTGTTTACTTTCTGCTGTGTTCCAGTTTATGTCCCAGACTCCAGCCAATTTCTTACTACTCCTCTTCTCCCCTGTCTCTTCCCACTCCCTATTGAAATGTCCTTAAAATATACCAGTTCTTCTTACCATTTATTAGTGTATTCAGTTCTCTCTGGCTATTTCTAAATTTACTGCCAAATCTACTTTGATGAATCCCAAACCGATCATGTGTTAAAGATATCAAATGGCCAATCTATTTTCTTGTCAACACAAAAGGCCAGCAGAAACCTAAGGTTTCCTTTACCAGGATCTTCCCTCCTAAAAATATCTAAGTTTCAATAGTGATTTCTTCTTGTTATATAAATATTTAAGGAAGTAACTGAAGGTGAACCAAATAAAATAAAGCCAGAAACTCTGTTTTGTATATTGTGATGAGAATATGATTCTTCAAAAATGGGAAGAGTGACCACAAAGAATATTTAGTGGGATTCTTCATTGAGATTGATGGGGGGGGGGGTGGAATTTTTATGCATTTCCCCAATCTGACACATCATTTGACATGTACACATTTTATTGGTCTTGGATACAGAAATTTCTTTTCAATTTCCACTTATCCAGTACACTGACCTGTGACCTTAAATAAACAAGAACATCTTAGAACTTCATGTAAAAATTGAAATCAGTTCCAGCTACATTACTTGGTTGGTGTGAGGGTCAGATGAAATAATAAATACATAAGAGCTTTATAAACTAGGAGACATAACTGAAGCCTTTAATGTATTAAAATATGGAGACCCATGAGAAGGTACACAAACTTACTGAAAGGCACAGGATGATCTACTCTTACAATCTGAAGTAGATATATGGCAATTATGCACTTGTCTCTGCAGCAATGTTTTAGTTCATTTTCATGAATAATCACGTTAAATACTTTCTTGGTACAGAATACAGAAAACAGAATGTGAAGGAAGGTAAATATCAAAAGTAGAATGATCACCAGGAGAATCCAGTATACATTAACAAAAGAAAAGGATCGATAAACAGGATACCAGTTGTATTTATAATTATGTATATTACTTTCATTCAGCCTAAAATACCCATTCTGTTGTGATAAGCACATTAGCTTCCAACCTGTAAAGCTTCATGCAAAGGCAAGTTATAGAAAGAAGGATATATGGTAAGCATGGGACTAAAGTAGGGAAATTAACCGTATAATTCTTGCTTTGGTTGTTATCAGGCAAACGATAGCCCCAAATATCCATTTTCACAATAGGATTATACATGCATTTAATATCAAGTGCTCACGTTAGTTGCGAGAATACAGGATTTTTCTTACCCTAGCCATTGTTGGCATGAATAGAGTCCCTATAATCTCTGACCTTCCTTTCCCACATTAACCAAACTGACTAGCTACTTCTTTTTGTTATCTTCTTTTCCTATATATGCAAATACCTTCAGTCAAGACTGGTAGCCTAAGGGCCATTCGATCTTATTAAATTGTCTTTACATATTTCTGAAGGGACCAACTGTGCTATAATCCAAAGTTATTATTTCACTCTCCAGGGTCTATATATTATTCCTCTTATTTTTAAGTCACTTGAGAGGCACCTTACTGTTAGGACTCCCCTTCCCCCTCACACAGCCAAATGAATATGTTCAAAGAAGGAAATGTCAGCTTGCCTATTACACCACCATCCACTTCCTCTCCAGGGTGGAAATTCACCTACACTTGTCTTTTGAAAAACCTGAGGGACCTCCCTCAAGGCACTGAACAGCAGTCTAAGAATAGTCTTCCCCCAAAAAATCAGAAAGTCCCTGAGTAATAGAAAGGTATAAATCATAAAGACCTCTAGAAGTTGGTCTCTAGAGGTTAAAAATAAAGTTTTAAGAAGTGGTGATAAAGAAACTAAGCTTAGGTTTTTGAATTCGCCTAGTGCTCTCCTTACTTTACTCAAGATATTTCAAAATGGCAAAACTTTTAATGAACACTGTAGAAATAGGAACATATCAACCAGTGTATATTTCTGAGTACCAACTCTATGCCAGTTCTTGTATCTATAAGCAAGATTAAGTGAAGGTCATAGTCACACCTCTCTAAGAATTTACCTCTAAAGTAGAAGGCAGAAGAAATAAACCAACAATTGGAATAGAGGATGAAAAGCACTTTTGAAAAGCAAATACTTAACGCCTTGGGAGAAGCTCAACCCTCAGCAGCAGCAGGGGTAAAGAATGTAATGATGGTTTTCTCCCATTTAACATGGCTCCAATTGGAACAACAGAGGCAATGCAAGTTCACAAACATTTAGTTTCTTTACCCTGGTCACAACAACTTTGGGAGAAAAGACAACAGATTTGCAGTATTTCTAAAATTTCCCAGTTCACATGCTCCATTCAACCATTTACTTAACACCCAAGAATATTTCTCTTTTACTCATCCCTTAGTGCACCCCACAGAATCCTCTAAAACTACTTCCTTTAATTAGATAGAGTCGTGTAGATCATTGCTTTTTTAAGCCTTTAATTAGAGGGGTGTGCACTTGTTTTTTTCTTCATTAAACATCGCTAAAATAAGGAGGAACAAGAGCAGCTGAGAGAGAAGCCTATACGTTACAGTCCTCATTACACTCTCTGATCCTTAGGTTGAACTCCAGTGCTGCCCTTAACTTATCTGATGTGCATGGCCACAAGATTGTAAGCACACAGTAATGTTACCCTCATCATCTTTGTTTTTCCAAATGTCCACCAAGAATTCACTTAACATATTCAATTTTGACATCAAATACATTTTCTTCTCTTTGTATAATTGATTTCTCATTTGACCATTCCTACCCAGTGCAAGGGACCGTAGGGAATGAAGGAGACACACATACCCCAGAAAGCCTTCCGAAAAAGATGGATAGCTATCTGGTTAGGGAGGAAGAGGAAAGGACATCCAGGCACAGAGATCTCAACAGGGACAAGACCCAGAAGTGAAGGAAAATGTGATTCAGGGAAGCACAAGTTTAATAAAAATGGAGCATCTGGGACATGAAAGAGAAGGACAAAAGAAGAGGACATAAACAAACCCAGCAGCCTACTGATGAAGAGAATCTGAAATACTGGGTCCAGCCATTTCTGTCCATTAATCACCACAAAGGCAATGACCATGTATTTCTCTTCCACTGTCACAAACCCTAGAACAGAGTGCAGCACACAGTAGAAACTAAATTTGATGAATGTATGAATGAATGATTGAATGAATGAGCAAATGAACACAGGTTATCCTTTATGTATAGCAGCTTTACATGTAGCACTCCCAGTATAACCGTCTTATCAAGGGAGCTATTAATTATAGGTAAGAAAAAATTCATGCTAGTAGGTATTCAGATGAAATATGGCACTTTGAAGGATCAAAATGCCTCTGGCCTAGGCTGGGTATGTAGCTAGAGAAGTCTACAACTTTGGCTGAATACTGGAATCGCCTGGGGAGCTTTTAAAAAATCTCAAAGCCCAGTTTCTAGTTAAATCAGAATCTCTCGAGGTAGATCCCAGCAGTTGGGCTTTCATGACTCCAGGTGATTTCAATATGCAGCCGCAGCTGAAGCTCCTGCACATCGACATAAGCTAAGGCTTAGGACAGAGGTTCTTCATCTTGGTATACACAGGAACCACCTGGAGACCTTTCTCTCCCCAAAAAACACACATGCCTACTCCCAACTCCTAACTCAGTAAGGGTGGGAAGGATCTCCATGATCTGTGCTTTGAAAAAGCTCACCACGGTTCTGCTGGATGCTAAGGTTTGAGCACCACAACTTTAGAAAAGGGATAGTCAATTTGGCAAAAACTCGATGTTACCTAAAGGCAGGGCATGAAGATGAGAAAAGAACTCTGTCTTCCATCATGAGCCATGAAACCATCACTGCCGGAGACAGACTGTGCAAAAATGAAAAAAAGTTGCCACAAGACAAATGATTAAAAGCATCTCTTCATTCAGAGAAGCGGCATGTTTCTCTCCCTAGGCACATGACTCGTTCCCTAGGAAACACATCAACAGATGAGGCCACCTATCGGGCTTCAAGTATAAACCTAATAGTTGATCATCAGCTTGACCTACCTACATCTCTCTCAGGCAGTGGTAAGAAGAACCCCCACGTCCTACAATGAGGGCTTCTGGGCAGTTTTATTTATACTGAGGCTGTATTACGAATCACCTGCTCCTGTACTGCTGACTGTGAGCATTGTTCTTTCTTTAATTAAATCCCTTGAGTGAAAGGATCTTTCCAATCAAACAAATTCTGGAACGCTCTGCAGATGTAAGCAGATTAAAGAAAAGAAAAATAGGGTCAGCCAATTATTTGTTAAGGGAGTGGGAAGTAAGAGGTATCATATACCTCTTTTTGAAAGAACAGGAATCAGGGAAATAAAAAAAAAAATTCCTAATAGTCCTCTGCATTGTCTTCTCCACGAGGCAAAGGTTTCTATATTTTTTTCCCAAAGCCTTTGAAGACGGAATCAATGAGCTTCATTGCAGCACAGAGACCAGAGTTTCTCAGACTGTCAAAAAAAAAAGAAAGAAGTCAGCATTCGTTAGTATTAAATTGAGCGTTTTCTCTTATCAAAGTCAGTATGCATTCTCTTGTCCTAATAATACTGCATTTATTAGCTTGTCTACTTTGCTGTTATTAACTAAATGGAAGTGCTTGCGGAAACTACTTTACCTGAAAATTACTTTATTTTTATATAATTTGTTCTCTATTTCTCTTTTTTTTTTTCTCATGGAAAGTTACTGAGGGTGTGCTGCATTGCTCTTATTACTATTTATAACAATTATTAATGACATTTTACTTTCACATGTCTTTATATGATACTATTTAATCAAGGTGCTTTGCCAGTTTTAAGATAAATAGTCTTGTGCTCAGAAGCCAGGAGCCTGTCCCATACTAGAACAATTAATGATTCTATGATGCCTGTCAAGAAAGAGTGGGGCCTTGCTGACTGACTTCACACGCACTTCTATCTACTTCACAGCCCTTCTATTTCTAATGTCACTAATTAATATTTGCTGCATGGAAGGAGGATTTGTTGTTCTTCAACCCTAAGAGCCTTGGTAAGAATGGCTGCCGTTGCTCTGCTACTGCAGAGGCATAAACAGGAACTAAATGGGAGGAAAGAGGAAAAAGAAATGCATGCTCTCTTTGATAAGAGAAAATAATTTAATACTAATGAATGCCAATTTCCTTTTGGAACAGTCTAAGAAAAAAGTCACAAAAATAATAAATTCCAATATTTATTAAATAATAGTGATAGGCTGGCATCTTGCTAAAAAATCTTTTCCACAGGCTGCCTTTATCTTTGTCTTTACCTTCTAATAATCTTATAAAATAGGAAGCATTGTTATCCCTATTATAGAGAAGAAAACTGAGGCTTAAGGAGATTTAGTGACTTATCTAAGGTTACACATGAAGCAAATGGACAAGCTGTGACTGGAACCTGGATTAACTCAAAGCTCATGGGAATGTCCTAAAAAATGTTCATGCCATTCAGGGGAAGAAGAGCAGTACCCATTCCAGAATTTACTTTCCCATGCCATATCTCATTTTCAATAACGTCAGCATCGCTGATAATGTGTTCTTCAAATTTTGAATTTGTTAAGTATTTTCTCTCACATAAGTGAATTTCAGTCTCATGAGAGCAGCATGTCCCCATATCACAAGTTTCTAACGTTAAACAACGAAAAGTACATTCTCTCAAACGGTGACTTCTCTGGAGCTACTGAATGTCTAGAAAGATATATTTATTTATTTGGTCCTGTATCTCAGAGTGACTGATCACCAGAAATAAGCTATAACAATTCTCAGATATGCATGGACAAGCCCTATTAATTGATTGCCGTGGAACATCATGGATATACATTCCAATCATTTTCCAAACCTAGAGTTGACTTGCTTTTGGACTGTTTGGGATGGAAATATGCAGCATCTGATGGCTAAACTGTATCAGTGGGCAAACTCAAAAAATGTTTGCTATATAGCTGCTCTATATTCAACAATGTGATAAATATGATAAAAGAAACATAAGCAAAGTCCTTGCCTTTGGAAATTTCACCATCTAATTGGTGAAATGAGACACGCATATGAAATAATTAACAAATGAGACAGTCATAAAATGATAATCATGCATAAGAAATAATACTATGATAAAGGTGTCGAAAAATAACTATAGGGTGAATTGTATATTTGTTCATTTATCAAATATTAATTCAATACTTGTTAGGTAATGTGAGATTTCAAAGAAGAATCAGATATGGTCTCTGTCCTCTAGTCTAGAAGCTTATAATATAGTTTGGGAAAATATATACAGATGAACAAAAATAAATACAATATAAACCAAATGTGATATGTCTAAGAAGAATATATTATATGGAAAACCAGAGAAGCCTTCATAAAAGAGGTTCCAGATAAGCTTATCTTGAGGTCCAAAGAGAGTTTCAGTGGGTGAAGAGTGGGAGGAGATTTCCAGAAGGAAAATTACACAGGTGAGCCTGTGTGTACACAACGTATAAGCATGCATACACTTTTGAAAATTAAGAAAGAAATGCACAAAACCTAACTGGTTATTTATGGGTTGAAGAACTTCAGGGGATTTTTTTCACTTCTTGAAAAATTTCTGAAATCTTCAAGTTCTTGATGGTACACATACTTTTCTTCATAATCAGAAAATACTCTTTCCATTTTCAAAGCATTTTGTGCACCCTTGGTAACAACGGAGAAGACTGAAACAAAAACCAGACCAAGCAGATATTCTTATTACCTTGTTTAAGGGAGGGATGAGGCACCACGGGAATGGAAATGCATGGGTGGATTCCTTTTCCCTGCAAAGTATTTTCCCTGCAAAATACAGTTCTCAACTCTATTATCACTGATCCCATATCAAAGGAACTAATGTCTTCTGTGTTGAGCTGTAAGTAGGAAGTGTAATCCTGAGACCTTTCCAAAGTCTACTTCCTGTTGTATAACCTTTTTCAAAGTTGATTTCTACTTGCCCCCAGTTATTCTGTATTATCAGCAACCTAGAAAAAGCCCTCAATGACCTATGTCTTAGTCCAGGTGCTCTAGAAAACAAGCCTGAGACAAGGTTTAAGTGTTGGTGCTTTATTGAGAGATGTAATCCCCAAACAGAGAGATAGAGAAAGATGGGAAGTAAATATAAGGTGATACATCACCATACCATCTATTGCTTCATAAGCCACAGTCACTCAGCTGTATGAACATCTCCAAATAAGCTGCAAAGAAAACTATGTTTGGTACCGCCCACGAAAAGGAAAAAGGACGAGGAATTTATCTGATGGCCCCTCATCCCCATCTCCTGTCTCCCATTTGATCAAACTTTCCCCGTAGAAAATCAACTCTTCTGCTCTTCCAGTTTATATTATTTGGTCCCTTTGACATTTTGGGTGGAAGCCAGGTCCCATGCCCTGTAGATGGAATCTGTTCTGAGTCCAGTGAAAAAGAAGGGAACCAGGGTCCATGAATAAGACGGGCCTGGGCTCACACCATGGTGGGTGCCATGGAGTCATTCTAGCAGAAGTTCTGATGGTGTTGGCAACTAGTTTCCCACAAGCCATTGGCTAAAGGGCCATAGACGTGTGGCTCTGAGAGAATCTAAGATAGTGCTTTAAATGTGTCCAATACAGCTTGTTATCTTAGCCTGGGCTTTCTGCAGTAAAACAGATTCTGAGACAGGGCCCACATGCAGAGAGTTATTTGGGGATGTGATTTGGACAACAGAAATGGAGAACCAGTAAAATGAAACAGAAAAGGGAGAAAGTCAGTTGAAGTGTTCATCCTGGCTCAGTCACTGCCGTGGGCACTACTGGGACCTTCTGAGAAGCTCTGTAGACCATGCCTCAGAGTTTAACACCTCAGGGATAAAGAGGGAGCATCTATTTCCTGGATCCCACTTCCTGTTGGTCAGGGTTTGCCCATGGGATGCTAGCCCCCTTGCACTTCCAGTTTGCCCATAGAGAAATACTTGCTGGATTCCCACAAGCTTCCCAGGCAACAGGGTCAGAAAACTCCATGGCAGAAAGTTGAAGGTATGTGACATGCCTGAGGGGAGGTCACACCAGCACAAAGCCGGTTGCCATTGGAAAGAATGGGGTAAAAAGTGGGCCAGGAGGCTATGAGAAAGAGTACACACCTATCAACAAGCATTTCAACAATAGTATTATTCCTTATTTTTACTTTCAAGAACTGGTTAGATTTCACTGTGTCAACTGTCTGTTTTCATTATTAGGATATTTAATATGTAACTTGATAGAGAGGGTATTTGCGTTTTAACTGACATTAAGCCATAAAAAATATAGGTTTGTTAATTAGGCTTATATTAAGATAGTTAAACAGGGAAAGTACTTTTCATTCTCTTTCCTCTGAAGGAAGAATCTGGGGAGGAAGGAAACTTTCTTTTACTTTACTAAATGCTATTCCCTTTTCCTAGACACTTTGGAATATTTTAACTTTCCATAAGCTCTATAAGAACGCATTGTAATCTAAATGTGACTCTGCACCTCAGAGATTTCAGTTTAGTAGGCCTGGAACCTCTTTCAGAGCATGCTCAATTCAAACACACACCCCCAAACTCCTGTAGCTTCCAAATTGACTTCTGCAGGGTCTCCTCTGTCTCAGCCCCTTCATTTGGGAGTAACACCTCAGTAATATTTATTCTTGTAGAGCAAGCCCTTTGGCTGTGAAACCAATCACATTCATGATTTCAGGAGTACAATTTGGGTATTCAAAACATGAGTAATATTGGAAAGAGATCACATCCATTACCACCCATCCTCCTGCTTCTCCCTGAATCTCTTCATACTCTGCCCCTCTTCCAGAAGCCTGCTCAAGGTACATGACCATCTGACTACACATGGCCTCTGAGAATAGGGAGGGAAACCTTCTGGCTCTGGCTATTATTGAGAGCTGCCTAAGTGAGTTTGTGAGACTTCCCCATCTCCACTAGGACACTTCTGAATAAAATTACATCATTTCCATAACATTAATTCAGCCAAGAAAGCACGTATTGACTATCTATTACACATCAAGCACTGTGCTAAGAGCCAGAAATTATGGACACTGTCCATACCCACATGGTACTCAGGGTTTTGTGAAAGAGACAGACAAACGTAATCATAATTCAAAGTGATAAGCTTAGTAACACAAACATTATCGAGTAACAGAAGAAATGATTGAGGCGGCCAACAAGGCTTCAAAGAGGCATGATGCCTAATTCATATTTTAAAGAATATCATACGGAGATGATACAGAGATCATACATATCATACGGAGAAAAAAAATGCAAGAGCATTCTAGAGGCCACATAATTTATAAGGTCATACAGGTAGGAAGCTCCATGATATGTTCGGAGGAATTAGCCTAGTTTTAAACTGATAGGTGCAAAGTATAAAATGAAACAAATATGAAATGAATTTGGATAGGCAGGGGATGACCAGATGATAAAGTCTGGAGTCTAAGAAAGTTTAGAGTGTGATGCTAAGGAATTTGTACTTCTTCTGTAGATGGTGAGGGCTGGTGAAAGATTTTTTAAATATAAAATTTTCTTAATTGTTTCTTTCCTGTATATGCAATATCTTTAGAAATCCTTTTTTAAATCTAAATCCTAGTTAGTTAATATATAGCATAATAATGGTTTCAAGAGTAGAATTTAGTGATTCATCCCTTACATATAATACCCAGTGCCCATCCCAACAAGTGCCCTCCATAATGCCCATCACCCATTTAGCCCATCCCCCCATGCAACACCCCTGTTGCAACCATCAGTTTGTTTTCTGTATTTAAGAGTCTCTTATGGGGGAGGGGCCAAGATGATAGAAGAGCATGGAAGGGCTTTTTTTGCATCTCTTGTCCCTGAAATGCAGCCAAAGCAACACTAAACCATCCTGCACACCTAGAAAACGAATTTGAGGATTAATACAACAATCTGCACAACCTGAACCACAGAACTTGGCAGGTATGCGGTGAAGAGAGGTGAACTGGGAGAGAAGCTGCAGAGGGCAGGGAGCTCTTTTTGCTTGTGGAGAGAGGACAGAGATGGGAGGGGGGAGAGTACAGGAAAGCATTCCACTCCCCACCCCCACCCCCACTGAACAAAAGCAGTGAGAGAGAAAAGAAAGAGTACACAAGGGACTGAACAAAAAAAGGAGAAAGGAGAAAGGAGGGGGTTTAAATTTCATTAACACTCTATAAACAGAGTCTGAAACTCTGCAGTTCAATACCTGGTGGTGCTCTGGTGGGAAGGGAGAACCCCAGGAGCAGAGAGTGAGGTCCGAGGGGTCCGAGGGCCACACGGAGAGAGGTGGTTCCCCTCCTGGGAGGACATCTAGTACAGGCTGTCTGGCCACCTCACAGGTAAAAGTCCCAGCGGACCCAGGAGAACAACCACATTAGCTGGTGCTAGACAAGGACATTAAGGGGGAAGCCTGGTGCCAGATGTGTGTCGTGATTTGCCATAATCCCTGAAAAGCTGCTGTTACACGATTGCGTGAACTTTTTCTGGGGCGGGCTGGCACCCAGCTGCAGTCTCGGCATCAGCAGTAGCACAGTCTCACAAACATTCCTAGAGGTGGGTGGGCACCTGGCCATTGATCAGTGAGAGAGGGTCTGAGCAGGTCAAAGCCACAGTCCCTCAGAAGTGACGGGTTGTGGGGTGCGCCTGGGTGGCTCAGTTGGTTGAACCCGGGACTTCAGTTCAGGTCATGATCTCGTGGTTTGCAAGTTCAAGCCCCACATCAGGCTCTCTGTGGTGATGGCTGGAGCCTGGAGCCTGCTTCAAGATGGCTGGAGCCTGGAGCCTGCTTCAGATTCTGTGTGTGCCTCTCTTTCTGCCCCTCCCATGCTCATGCTCCATCTCTCAATAATAAATAAATGTTAAAAAAATTTTTTAAAAAATGACAGGTTGGGAAGCACATCTAAGATAAAACTCAGGAGGGAGGTGCTGCCTGGCAACCTGACGGCTTGGTCACAGACAGTGTAAAAGCGGGGAGTGGACAAAAGCCAGAGACAAAGAAGGGGTGTGCGATTGCTGGTCAGGGAGAAGAGTTCTGATACTAGAGACTGGGTAGCTAGGTGACGCCATTTTCACCCCTCCCACACATGCGAACACATGCCTACATGCACCACAACAATTCACCCCATCTAGCGGAGAACGGAGCCATACACTAAGCCCCGCCCAACTGGGCGAACCTCATGCTTCAGGAACACCACGTGTCTCTCCACCTGCTTAGTTTACAGATGATAAAGTGCTTCGCAGTTTGACTTCCAGGGAAACTGATATAATTTCAATCATATTTCAGTCTGTTTGCCAGTCTATCTATTCAATTTTTTTTCTTTTCTTATTCTTGAATACAGAGAGAAAAAATGTATTTTTATTTCCTATATTTATTAAAAATATTTTTCTTTAATTTTTTCCACTATATTTTTTTACTTTTTTGTAAATTTTTCAAATTGTTTTACTTCCATCATTTCATTTTATTCTATTTCATTGCATTCATTTTTTCAAATTTTCAAATGTTTTCATTTCTTTTTCCTTTTTTGTTCTTTTCTTAACAGTCCCTTTCTTCTCTAATCTATCAAGCTCCTTTCAACAACGAGACCAAAACACACCTAGGATCTAGCATCCTTTATTTGATTATTTTGTGTGTTGTTAATTTTTTAATTTTAATTTTTTTTACCTTATTAATTTCTTTTCTTCCTTCCAAATGATGAAATGAAGGAATTCACCCCAAAAGGAAGAACAGGGAGAAATGACAGCCAAGGATAATCAACACAGATACAAGCAAGATGTCTGAACTAGAAGGGGGCCTGGATGGCTCAGTCGGTTAAGCATTTGACTTTGGCCCAGGTCATGATTTCACAGTTAATGAGTTTGAGCCCCACATCGGGCTCTGTGCTGACAGCTCAGAGCCTGGAGCCTGCTTCGGATTCTGTGTCTCCCTCTCTCTGACCCTCCCCCCACTCATGCTCAGTCTCTCTCTCTCTCAAAAATAAACATTAAAAAAATTAAAAATAAAAAAAAACTTTTAAAGATGTCTGAACTAGAATTTAGAATCACGATAATAAGAGTACTGGCTGGGGTTGAAAATAGATTACAATCCCTTTCTGTGGAGATAAAAGAAGTAAAACCTAGTCAGGATGAAATAAAAAAAATGTTATAACTGAGCTGCAATATTGAATGGATGCCACGACGGCAAGGATAGATGACACAGAGCAGCATATCAGCAATATAGAGGATAAACTTATGGAAAACAATGAAGCAGAAAAAAAGAGGGAAACTAAGGCAAAAAAGCACGATTTAAGAATTAGAGAATTCAGTGACTCATTAAAAAGGAATAACATCAGAATCATAGGGGTCCAAGAAGATGAAGAGAGAAAAAGGGGTAGAAGGTTTATGTGAGCAAGTCATAGTGGAAAATTTCCTAACCTGGGAAAAGACACAAACATCAAAATTCAAGAAGCAGAGAGGACTCCCATTAGATTCAACAAAAACCAACCATCAACAAGGCATATTATATTCAAATTCACAAAATACTCAGGCAAGGAGAGAATCATGAAAGCAGCAAGGGAAAAAAGTCCTAACCCTACAAGGGAAGACAGATCAGGTTCACAAAAGACCTATCTACAGAAAGCTGACAGGCCAGAAAGGAATGGCAGGATATATTAAATATGCTGAATCAGAAAAATGTATAGCCAAGAATTCTTTATCCAGCAAGGCTGTCATTCAAAATAGAAGGAGAGATAAAAATTTTCCCAGACAAACAAAAATTAAAGGAGTTCATGACCACTAAACCAGCCCTGCAAGAAATTTTGCATTTTGAAGTGAGAAAAGATGAAAAAAAAACAACAAAAGCAGGTAAGACTAGAAAGGACCAGGGAACACCACCAGAAACTCCAACTCTACAGGTGACATAATGGCATAAATTCATATCTTTCAGTACTCACTCTAAACATCAATGGACAAAATGCTCCAATCAAAAGACATAGGGTAACAGAATGGAAAAGAAAACAAGATCCATCTATATGCTGTTTACAAGAGACCCACTTTAGACCTAAAGACACCTTCAGATTGAAGTAAGGGCATGGAGAACCATCTGTCATGCGAATGGTAGCCAAAAGAAAGCCAGAGTAGCCATACTTATATCAGACAATCTAGACTTTAAAATAAAGACTGTAACAAAAGATGAAGAAGGGCATTATATCATAATTCAGGGGTCTATCCACCAAGAAGATCTAACAATTCTAAACATTTTTGCTCCAAATGTGAGAGCATCCAAATATATAAATCAATTAATCAAAAACATAAAGAAACTCATTGATAATAATACCATAATAGTAGGGTACTTCAACACCCCACTTACAACAATGGACAGATCATCTAAACAGAAAATCAACAAGGAAACAGGGTTTTGAATGACACACAGGACCAGATGGACTTAACATATATTCAGAACATTTCAACCTAAATCAGTGGAATATACATTCTTTTCCAGTGCATATGGAATGTTCTCCAGAATAGATAACATACTGGGACATAAATCAGCCCTCAACAAGTACAAAAAGATCAAGATCATACCGTGCATATTTTCAGACCACAGCGCTATGAAACACAAAATCAACCACAAGAAAAAATTTGGAAAGGTAACAAATACTTGGACACTAAAGACCATACTACTAAAGAATGAATGGGCTAACCAAGAAGTTAAAGAGGAAATTAAAAAGTACTTGGAAGCCAATGACAATGATAACACCACAGCCCCAAACCTCTGGGAGTCAGCAAAGGCGGTCATAAGAAGGAAGCATATAGCAATCCAGGCCTTCCTAAAGATGGAAGAAAGGTCTCAGAAACACAACCTAACCTTACACTTTAAAGAGCTGGAAAAAGAACAGCAAATGAAACCCAAAACCAGCAGAAGACAGGAAATAATAAAGATTAGAGCAGAAATCACACAGTCACAAAACAAAAACCCAAAAAACAGTAGATCAACGAAACCAAAAGCTGGTTCTTTGAAAGAATTAACAAAATTGATAAATCCCTAGCCAGTTTGATCAAAAAGAAAAAAGGAAAGGACCCAAAAAATAAAATCAAGAATGAAAGAGAAGAAATCACAACCAACACAGCAGAAATACAAACAACAATAAGAGAGTATTATGAGCAACTATATGCCAATAAAATGGGAAATCTGGAAGAAATGGACAAATTCCTAGAAACATATAAACTACCAAAACTGAAACAGGAAGAAATAGAAAATTTGAACAGATCTATAACCAGTAAAGAAATCTAATTAGTCATCAAAAATCTCCCAAAAAACAAGTCCAGGGCCAGATGGCTTTCCAGGGGACTTCTACCAAACATTTAAGGAAGAGTTAATAACACCTCTTGAAGCTGTTCCAAAATATAGAAATGGAAGGAACACTTCCAAACTCTTTCTATGAAGCCAGCATTACCTTGATCCCAAAGCCAAAGACCCCACTATAAAGGAAAACTACAGACCAATTTCTCTGATGAACATGGATACAAAAATCCTCAACAAGATACTAGCCAACAAGATCCAACAATACATTACAAGAATTATTCACCATGACCAAGTGGGATATACCTGGGTTGCAGGGCTGGTTCAAAATCTGCAAAACAATCAATGCGATACATCACATCAATAAAAGAAAGGACAAGACCACATGATCCTCTCAATAGATACAGAGAAAGCATTTGACAAAATACAGCATCCTTTCTGGTAAAAAAAAAAAACCCTCAAGAAAGTAGGGATAGAAGGACCATACCTCAAGATTATAAAAGCCATATATGAAAGATCCCACTGCTAATATCATCCTCAGTGGGGAAAAACTGAAAGCTTTCCCCCTAAAGTCAGGAACAAGACAGGGATGTCCACTCTCACCACTGTTATTCAACCTAGTACTGGAAGTCTTAGCCTCAGCAATAAGACAACACAAAGGAAAAAAAGGCATCCAAATTGTTCAGGAGGAGGGCAAACTTTCACTCTTTTCAGATGACATGACACTCCATAAGGAAAACCCAAAAGATTCCACCAAAAAACTGTTACAACTGATCCATGAATTCAGCAAAGTCGCAGGATATAAAATCAATGCACAGAAATCGGTTGCATTCCTATACACCAATAATAAAGCAACAGAAAGAGAAATCAAGGAATCGATCCCATTTACAATTGCACCAAAACCCATAAAATACCTAGTAATAAATCTAACCAAAGAGGTGAAAAATCTATACACTGAAAACTATAGAAAGCTTATGAAAGAAACTGAAGAAGACACAAAAAAATGGAAAAAGATTCCATGCTCCCAGATTGGAAGAGCAAAAGTTGTTAAAATGTCAATACTACCCAAAGCCATCTACATATTCAATGCAATCCCTATCAAAATAACACAAGAATTCTTCATAGAGCTAGAACAAACAATCCTAAAATTTGTATGGAACCTGAAAAGACCCCGAATAGCCAAAGCAATCTTGAAAAAGAAAACCAAAGCAGGAGGCATCACAATCCTGGACTTCAAGCTATACTACAAAGCTGTAATCATCAAGACAGTATGGTACTGGCACAAAAACAGACACCCAGATCAATGGAACATAATACAGAACCCAGAAATGGACCCACCAACGTATGGCCAACTAATCTTTGATAAAGGAGGAAAGACTATCCAATGGAATAAAGACAGTCTCTTCAGCAAGTGGTGCTGGCAAAACTGGACGGCAACATGCAGAAGAATGATCCTGGACCACTTTCTTACACCATACACAAAACTAAACTCAAAATGGATGAAAGACCTAAATGTAAGACAGGAAGCCATCAAAATCCTTGAGGAGAACACAGGCAAAAACCTCTTTGACCTTGGCCACAGCAACTTCTTACTCAACACGTCTCCAGAGGCAAGGGAAACAAAAGCAAAAATGAACTACTGGGACCTCATCAAGATAAAAATCTTCTGCACAGCCAAGAAAACAACCAGCAAAACTAAAAGGCAACTGACAGAATGGGAGAAGATATTTGCAAACAACATATCAGATAAAGGGTTAGTATCCAAAATCTATAAAGAACTTACCAAACTCAACACCCAAAAAACAAATAATCCAGTGAAGAAATGGGCAAAAGACATGAATGGACACTTCTCCAAAGAAGACATCCAGATGGCCAACCGACACATGAGAAAATGCTCAACATCACTCATCATCAGGGAAATACAAATCAAAACCACAATGAGGTACCACCTCATACCTGACAGAATGGCTAACATTAACAACTCAGGCAACGAGATGTTGGCGAGGATGCAGAGAAAGAGGATCACTTTTGCACTGCTGGTGGGAATGCAAGCTGGTCCAGCCACTCTGGAAAACAGTATGGAAGTTCCTCAAAAAATTAAAAAGAGAACTACCCTATGGCCCTGCAATTGCACTACTAGGTATTTAACCAAGGGATAGAGGTATGCTGTTTTGAAGGGACACATGTACCCCAATGTTTATAGCAGCACTATAAACAATAGCCAAAGTATGGAAAGAGCCCAAATGTCCATTGATGGATGAATGGATAAAGAAGATGTGCTATATATATATATATATATATACACAATGGAGTATTACTCAGCAATCAGAAAGAATGAAATCTTGCCATTCACAACTAAATGGATG
Organism: Panthera uncia; assembly: GCF_023721935.1. Classification (NCBI taxonomy): domain Eukaryota; kingdom Metazoa; phylum Chordata; class Mammalia; order Carnivora; family Felidae; genus Panthera; species Panthera uncia. The sequence goes on from NC_064810.1 coordinate 133,636,471, forward strand.
GAACTAGAGGGAATTATTCTAAGTGAAACTAGTCAGAAAGACAAATATATGACTTCATTCATATGAGGACTTTAAGACACAGAACAGATGAGCATAAGGTAAGGGAAGCAAAAACAATATAAAAACAGGGAGGGGGACAAAAAGAGACTTAAATATGGAGAACAAACAGACGGTTACTGGAGGGGTTGTGGGAAGGGGGATGGGCTCAATGGGTAAGGTGCATTAAGGAATCTACTCCTGAAATCATTGTTGCACTATATGCTAAATAATTTGGATGAAAATTTAAAAAAAAAAAACAACTCCAGGAAACCAAAAAAGAAAGAAAAGGAAGAAAGAAAGAAAGAAAGAAAGAAAGAAAGAAAGAAAGAAAGAAAAGGAAGGAAGGAAGGAAGGAAGGAAGGAAGGAAGGAAGAAAGAAAATTCTGAAAACCATATAAAACCACATGCTTCAGATCTTTAGAGTAGAGTCAAGGGAGCTGGAGTATTTATATACCACCTCTCAGCAGTCATTGGCTGAGGGTTTTTCCTAAGGAAGTTAATATCCAGCCACCTAAGACCTGCCATGCACTCAGGCTGAGGTCTTCCCTAGCTTGGGAAAAGAGGCAGAGATACAGAAATTGACAGCTGGAAGTGGCAGAAACACACTGAAGTTATAAAGCCCTAGGATGGTGTACTAAAAAAAGCTATCACTCCTGTCCTCTTTCCCCAGATTCTATTTCCCCCATCATAAAAATGACCTCCATTAGTGGTACTAAGGTGTTAACAGCTGGCAAAACAAGTCAGGGGAGGCCTCCATTTTAAGACGCATTCAAGGACTTCAGGATACGGCCAATGATAATATGAATGTGCCAAATCTGGATGTCCATGGTTTAGAATATTCTGTAGGCTTCAGAATATCAGGAAGCCAATTAAGCTTCAATGCCTCTCCGGCAGCAGTGATGGATGCCAGATGCCTATCAGAGCACCACAGAGAAATCTTAGTATCAGGCAGTGAGGGTCACTGGCAAGCTTAATTTCAGAGCTAGATGTATCAAAATATGCTATGTTGACAAAAACAGTATTTTTAAAAAATTAGCATCTGTCTACCTTCCTACAATCCTTGGCAGAGAAGGTTTTGCTTAGTATGTAAAAGTATAAGATAGGAATTAGAGCAAATACAAATGCCAGTTTTGCTTCTTACTAACAGCAATTTATTCAACCTATCTCTGTTTTTCTATTTATAAAATGATGATAATAATCCTTCAGAGGATATTGTAATATATATATTTACATATATACATATATATGAATATATATACATATATATACATAAATATATACATTCATATATATATGTGTGTGTATATATATATATATATATATATATATATGATGTGTGTGTGTGTGTGTACTGTTTGGCAGAATGCTTAGTAGTCCTAAGTGTGCTCCAAAATATGAGGTATAATAGTTTTGTACAGTATTAACAACTAGAGCTGGAATAATGCTTTCTAGAATTCCCCTCTCTGTTTGATTTTAGGTTAGCATTGGCCACAAAAGAAATTCACACAAGGTTTGGAAGGCAGAGGTGAAGCAGTAGCTATTGCACTCTGAAGGTCAGTGTAGAGCACCAGGCACTGGCAGCCACACACACTTTCACTGACCTCTGACCCGTGTGGTTGGCATGGGGTAGCTCCCAGATCTGCAGATCTTCCAGCTCCCACCGGTTCTCCTCCTTTACCTTCTTCAGGTCCTGGGCCAGATGCACGTGCAGCTCCGTGGTGAAGGGCACCAGCTTTTCATGCAGGTTACTCGCATTGTCAAGATTGGAGGTGATGAGAGACAGTCATGGGTTCCAGTTCATCTTCATGGGATCCCATCTCTTCTTGCTATCATTTGCATCCAGTCTTCCTTCCTGATTGTAAATCTGGTTGAACCATGGAGACTTCCAGCAAAATACTTACTGGATGCAGAGGCAACAGCTTGCAAAGCATATCCCACCAGCTCCCATAATTATATAATGTCTAACCCAGTAATAAATCCCTTATTCTATGTCACAATCTGACTAATGAAACGTGGCAATTATGTGATAAGATGTTAAAATGAAACTATTTCAGACCCAGTTGTACCTAAGTAGTGCAATACATAAGCCTTTAGAGAATAAATAATAACGTGAGGCGTCTGAGATAAAGTACAGGTGACAGCAAAAATGATGATGTCATTCCTCTATTAATAATCTTTTACAGCTTCCCCATTGCACTCAAGATAAAGTCTAAACCTGTTAATGTAGCACACAAGGATCTTCGTGGTCACAAATTCCACTCTCCAGCCAAGCTGAAAATGCCAACAATTACCCAATTCTTTCTCCTTTCCTCCCTCCCCTTCTCTTCCAACTCATCCCCACCCCTCCTCCAGCTCTCCCTGCCTTTCTTCCCTTTCTACTTCCCAACTTTCTCATAAGCTCTTCTATCCATAACACCTGCTCTCCCAACACACACACACACACACACACACACACACACACACACACACACCTCTTTCACCTAGCTAGTCTCAGTTTGTACCTTACTCCTTTTAGGATATCCAACCTGGCTCCAAGAATTTGGTTTGGAAATAGTTCCCTAAGCATTCCTTATTTTCTCACCTCCTGACTTTTCAATCTCTCTCCTTACTACCACCTCATCTTTGTCCCTCTAATTCCCAATGATCTCTCGGAACTTAGATGCTACTGCTTCTTCAAACTTCCCTTAAACTAATTAAATTCTCCTCTTGTGAGACACTTACTCTTGTCTTTATCACACAATATTGGAATTGGGTGTTTATTCAACTGCCACCCTCAGTAGACACTTAACTCTCTGGCTGCCAAAAGTGATGGATGCTGTGATGTGCTTCCCAGGTATCTCTTTAAAAATAAAGGACTTAGTACTTCGATTTCTGGGACAGCTACTGGCAATGATCCCTCTTCTGCCTGCCACTTTTGGGATTAAAAAAAGTGGAAAACTGAAATAAGAGTCACCTTGCCCAAAGTTGCACCCCCTACTAGAGAGAACCACCACTGATGCGGATGTGTAACAGACAGCCTTCTTGCCCTAGTGCAGGACAGCTCTGAAGGGTCATTCTCCAGAACTCCCCAAATGGTTGGCTGAGGCCTCCACTGAGACCTCTTCATGGTTCAACCTTTCCATCTACCCCATCCAGCTCTTTCCCTTTCCTTCCACAGGGGTTGATCCTAAGAACCCACTCAAATGTGCCTCTTATATACCAACATCTGTCTCAGAGTCAGCTTCTCAGGGAACCAATCTGTGAGAGCCTTGTCCTTGTCACCTTTATCACAGGGCGTAGAATGGAGCGCTGTTCAATAAATATTGGTTGATTAAATATAAGACACAGATGGTGAAGACTCCAATCATCAGAAACACTGGAAGAAGAGGGAACAAAACTCAGTGACTACTCTTCAGCTGCCTCAAATACTTCAAGTGCTCTCTAGAAGTCTGAAAACATGTGGTTGCAGAGTTACACATACTAATCTACCCCCTACAAACTTTCTGTTGCTATAACGCCAGCCAGTAGCTCACTGGGGATGTTTTAATAATATAAAGAGACATAACCAGATTGAAGAAACCAAATTCTGGCCTAGATAACTTGTGGTTCTGGAAAATTACTGGCAAATTAACCCAAAATTATGAGAAACCCTTCTTAAATGAGAGTAGAAAGAAAAGGTATTCTATGAAGAAAGAAAATATTGAGAGGGAAGAACCAGAGACAAAGCCAAAAAAGGAAAGTAGTCTTTTTGTTCAGGAAGTAGGAAGAAGTTCATGCTGTCTGGAATTCATTACAGAAAGTGACAGAGACTGAGGTGGGAATCATAGAGCTGAATGATAGATGAAGAAGTTAGTTGTAAAAAAAAATTAGCATTAAAATATCGTAAACCTTCATTCAAGTTAATAATGACATTTATCTACAAATCAGTTACCTTCTTTTATTTTTTTTTAAGTTAATTCATTCTTGAGAGACAGAACATGAGTGGGGGAGGGGCAGAGAGCGAGAGGCAGACACAGAATCTGAAGCAGGCTACAGGCTCTAAGCAGTCAGCACAGATCCCAACACGGGGCTTGAACCACAAACTGTGAGATCATGACCTGAGATGAAGTTAAAGGCTTAACTGACTGAGCCAACCAGGCGCCCCCAATTAGTTACCTTTTAATGTTTATTCTGTTTTCCTAAAGACACTTTTCCATCAAAATCATTAAATTTATGTTTCCTGAATCACTCTCTCTAAATCTAACATACTCCCAAAGGCTGAGTTATCTTCTCAGCACATTAGGCTTAGATACCATCTTACTTAATTGTCACTTAATGCAATAAGTTAAGTATATTAATAAGCTGATAATTTGGGGGGCACCTGGGTGGCTCAGTTAGTTAAGCGTCCGACTTTGGCTCAGGTCATGATCTCACGGCTTGTGAGTTCAAGCCCCGCGTTGGGCTCTGTGCTGACAGCTCAGCCTGGAGCCTGCTTCAGATTCTGTGTCTCCCTGTCCCTCTGCCTTTCCCCAGCTTGTGCTCTCTGTCTCTCTCTCTCCCTCAATAATAAATAAATAAACTTAAAAATTATTAAAAAAAATAAGCTGGTAATTTGGGATATGATAAAGGCAAAGGCTTGCCATGATATCTGAGCAATAAAAATCAATATATAATAATCTGTTGTGAATTCTGTTGGAAGACAAATGTTTGCAAAACAATTCTACACCCTTCTAAGAATGTAAAACACAGAGGCTTACACTGAAAATTTCCAACATCTTGTCCATATGGTTGCATCCAATACGATACGAGCATTCATTTGATCTCCATCATAGCTATTGCCACAGTCTAGGATTATTTTGCTTTATTTATTTATACACTGTCTCCCTACCTAGAATAATAACTCCCTGAGAGCAGAAATTCTATTTCGTTTGTTCTCCTCATTTTTTTATTTTTTATTTTATTTTTATTTTATTTTTTTTAATGTTTATTTATTTTTGACAGAGAGAGAGAGAGAGAGAGACAGAGCATGAGCAGGGGAGGGGCAGCGAGAGAGGGAGACACAGAATCTGAAACGGGCTCCAGATTCTGAGCTGTCAGCACAGAGCCCAACGCAGGGCTCGAACTCAGAGACCGCGAGATCATGACCTGAGCTGAAGTCGGAAGCTCAACTGACCGAGCCACCCAGGCACCCCTGTTCTCCCCATTTTATCTCTAGCACCTAGCTCAGCACCTCTCTCACAACTGACACTCAATTATTAACTGGGGGTAAGAATAAGTGAAGGATGAATAATTATGAACTGAAAAAAAAAAGTCATTTTGGAAGACTTTAATTATATTGTTAGCCAACCTTAGAGATACTAACTAAACTGAGTTGGAGCCATTGGAACCCAGGTTCTTAATTCTTGACAAGTAGAATGGTAAAAACAAACAAATCTGTTTACTACTCAAATATTTTTGTGCCTTCATCAAAATATCATCTCCATCAGCAGGTTAGACTTGAGGAAAAGGAGAACAGATGGTAGACTAACCCATTTTATGACTTAGGGTTCTTTGATGGCAATTGACGGGAACCCGGTAGCTAATTTAAGCAAAGGAGAATTGGGTTACCAAAACAAAAGTGAAGCAAAACAAGAAGAAACAAAAAACAACCACAAAGCCAAAAATCCCTACTGGGATTTTCATTGGAATCCACTGAATATATAGGCCAATTTGAGGAAAGCCATCATATCAACTATCTTGAAACTCTTATAAAAATTTATCTCTTCATTAAGGAATCTTCTATATTTCAACAAATTTTTATATTTTTCTTTGTAAAAGTATTACATGTTTTCTGTTAGATTTATTTCTAGATTTCTCTACATAAACATACACATAGATACAAGTGTGTCGATATTTAAGTAATATTATTTAAAAATTATATATTCTAGTAGTTATTTGCTATACACATGATAATTAAAGAATATACACTGAATTTATATGCTGTATCAGCAAGCCAGAGATGTGCTACAAACCTCCTCAAAACTCAATGGCTGTGTTCTTGTGCCTCTTTTATGAGAACAGAAGGTATTTACAATCTTCCATGTCCATGCTGTGTGATCTATTTGGTCCATTACCTGTCCAGAGTATGAATCTCAGTAGTTGGTAGGTGAATTTGACTCTTAAGTCACAATACTCAGTCCTAAGCCTTGTTCCCAGAGAAATAGCAATGTGGAAGATTGTATTTTCTGGGAAAAAAAAAAAATCTCCCATTCTTCATTCTCTTCTACAGTGTGACCTTGCAAATAATTTATCAAGAGGTGGCATTTATTTCCCTTTCCCTTGAATTTGAGTGGACCCGTGACCGCATTGATGAATAGACTATAGCAGCAATGACATTCTATGACTTCTGAGGCTAGACCATAAAAGATGATGTGGCCTCTGCCTTGTTCACTGAGACATTCACATTTAAAGCTCTGAACCATCCTATAAGAAGTCCAACTACTCAAAGGCCTCCATAATGTGAAGAAGTCAACCCCCTTGAAAAGACTGAATACAGAAGCTTCACTTAGCATACCCAGCCAACCTTCTGCCCAACAACCAGCACCAACATCAGGACATGAGTAAAGAAGCCATCTTTGAAAATGGATTCTGTAGCTCTCAGCCATGTAAGTTTTCCCAGCTGAAATCCCAGACATCACAAAGCAAAGAAATATCTCTCTAGGATGTCCTTATTGAATTGCCAAACCAAAGAATTTGGGGCATAATAAACAGCTGTTATTTTAAACCACTAAGTTTGGAATGGATCACTACACAGCAATTGTAAATGGAACAGAGGTTTAACCAAATTTTTCTGAGACCTCCAGGGACTGGGGTCTAGAGTCTTATTTCTAAATTCTGCTGCAAAGTGAATCATGTCAGAGCAAGGCTGAAGAATGCTAGTATCTAAATCCCAGCCTACTAGTTCCAGGTTGAGAGCCTACTCATTTGCTCTCAGGATGATGCATATTCAGAATCAGGGTATGCCCACTTGGGGTGAGTTGTTTTTGAGTCTATATTTTTCCAATCAAGGCCATAAAACTTTTCCAGCCACTTTGGAGTGCAGGATCAAGGGGCGCCTGGGTGGCTCAGTCGGTTAAGCATTCGACTTTGGCTCAGGTCACGATCTCACAGTTCATGAGTTCGAGCCCCACTTCGGGCTCTGTGCTGACAGTCTGCTTCCAATTCTGTGTCTCCTTCTCTCTCTGCCCCCACTTGTGTGTTCTCTCTCTCTCTCTCTCAAAAATAAACATTAAAAAAATTAAAAGAGAGAGAGAGCCTACAGAAAAGACAGCCATGCCCGCTGCATCTCTGAGCAACTGACACAGCCAAACTTCAGACTGAGCCTGGTTCAGTTACTTTTGCTTCACTTTGTGTTTTCTGAAAGTATGCTCTGCTCAGCTGCTTTTGTGATTTTCTTTTTTCACTGGACAACTTGAGGGGGAAAAAAACCTATAAAGGGGTTGAGGGAGCAGCTGTTAAAAATACCAATTGTGTCAAATAATTCATTGCTCCCCAAAATACAATTTAGCTGACAGAAACTGAAATGAAGTCAAACTTTGTATGGTCTTCCATGTTCTTACGTGCACTGCTCCTTTTGGGTCCCTAAAGCAACGTTTCTCTAAGTCTTCTTTGACTGCAACAGGGAGAAAAACATCCATGAGCCTGTGTTATACTTTCCTCTTTCAAAGTAATTGTTTAGAATATCACCGCAGTAAATTCAGAAGGTATTCTTTAAAGTGTTATTTCTTACTTCCAACATGAGTAACTCACACAACTATAAAAGCCCAGCTCCCCATAAAAGATGATTATGTACTAACAGACATTATTTGATTGTAAAACTCTGAAGTTGCTGAGTGGGTTGCAGAAGGATGCCAAAAGGATCCTTTGAGGGAAAATGACTTTTCCATCTTTTCCTGAAATTGCTTGTTTTCACTTTGGAAGGAAGATGCAAGTGTCTCAGCTTCACAGTTTGAGGGACTTTACCTCAGAGGCAAGAATTCTAGCTATCAGAATCCCAGGATAGTAGCACTAATCAAAAGGCCTCTCGTTGGGAGACATAAGCATCCCCATGAAAGATAAGAGCACAAGTTCCTTGTGCATTGTGCTGACAATGATATTTGCCTCCTTCTAGAATAAGAGTCCATCTTAGGTTTTTCAGAAGTCTGCTTATTTCTAGAAATAAAATCCACATTACTTCTGTTAGTAGGAATGTTCTGACAACTTATAACTTTGCTTTTAATGGCTTTCAAATCTCAGAGAGGAATATTCTGAGGTGAGGAATTATTACTGAAAGAATCCTATTACCAGGAAACTGGGACCCTATAGAGATGGTTACTTACGTGGTAGCTAGCCTCCAAGGATATTCTCTAGCAGTCTCTTACCTGCTATTTGCACAAACCAAGCCTGCATGCTCAGACCATTGTCCCGGGAATCTGTGCTGAATTTTCCACCAATTTGACCAATTGAATAATGAGGAAGTAGAGTTTTGGTAACCCCTTACTCCCTCAAGGAGCCTTGAGCTGCCATGTAAGAAATCCAAGTTACCCTGCTGGAGAGAAAGATGAGATGCCAGGTGGAAAGAAAGATCACACACAGAACACCAGCGTGCAAAATAACTGTTTAACAGCACTGTGTTTCATCAAATTATTGAACTTTCCCTGAACTCCAAATTCTGAGTTTGTAAAAATGAGAATAGCAATTTCACACACATGAAAATCAAATGAAATCATTCTCTCTTCTTTAAGTTTATTGAGTACCTACTAGGTGCAAGTCACTGAAGATACAACAGTAAATAAATTATGAACATTGCTTTATAACAGCCTACATTCTAGAAGATGCATATAAATCCCTGAGCTTAGTCTCAGACTATACTTTAAAAAGTTAATAATGATAATAATATGGTCTCAAGTTATACAGGGCACTGAGGGACTATAATAACTGTACGTATAAGACATAATTCTTGGATTCTTAAATATAGAGAACAAACTGAGGGTTGCTGGAGGGTTGCTGTGGGTGGGGGATGGGCTAAATGGGCAAGGAGCATTAAGGAGGACACTCAATGGGATGAGCGCTGGCTGTTATATGTAAGGGGATGAATCACTGGATTCTACTCCTGAAATCATTACCGTGCTACTTGCTAACTAACTTGGATGTAAATTTTTAAAATATATATAAAATAAAAAAATACTAATGTATAAAAATATTTGGTCTTGGCAATACATTGAGTTCCACAGAGACAGCCCCAGGGCAAGCGAGAGCCAGATGGGGGCACTGGGCGACTCTGTGCTTCGCTGGGGAAAATAATTAAACATGGGCAGAGGAGATCCTAAGAAGCCGAGAGGCAAAATGTCATGATATGCATTCTTTGTACAAACTTGCTGAGAAGAGAGCAAAAAGAAGTACCCAGAGGCTTCAGTCGGCTTCTTGGAGTTTTCTAAGGAGTGCTCAGAGAGGTGGAAGACCATGTCTGCCAAAAAGACAGGAAAATTTGAAGACATGGCAAAGGTAGACAAGGCCTGTTATGAAAGAGAAATGAAAACTTATATCCCTGCTAAAGGGGAAACAAAAAAGAAGTTCAAGGACCCCAACGCACCCAAGATGCCTCTTTTGGCCCTTTTCTCGTTCTGTTCTGTTCTGTTCTGTTCTGAGGATCGCCCAAAAATCAAAGGAGTGCATCCCAGACTGTCCATTGGTGATGTTGCAAAGAAACCAGGAAGAGACATGCGGTATCACAGCCATGCATATGACACGCAGTCCCATGAAAAGAAGGTTGCGGAGCCGAAGGACAGACAGGAAAAAGATGTTGTTCCATACCGAGGAAAGGAAGGCCTGACGCGGCCAAAAAAAAAAAAAAAAAAGGAGTCATCATGGCTGAAAATAGCAAGAAAAAGAAGGAAGAGGAGGAAGATGAAGTGGAGGAGGAAGAGGAGGAAGATGAAGATAAAAATGATGAATAAGTTGCTTCTAGAGCAGTTGTTTTTCTTGTCCATAAAACATTTACCCCCCTGCACACAACTTGCTTTTAAAAAAAAAAAAAAAAATGGAATGTAAGATTGTGTAAAAAATTAAATAAATAAATAACTCTTGTCTTTAAGGAATTATTAATCTAAAGTCTGGGATTATGATGCCTCCCGCTTTGGTTTTCTTCTTCTAGTTAAAAATCTAGGACAACACAAAAAATAATAAGAATAGTGACTGCATATTATTATGTTCTAAACCCTAAAAATGCTGCCCAAGAAATTTAAAAACTAGAAAATGAAGTGTGGGGTAGTCTTTCAATGCTTGACGGAGGTAAGAACAAGACAAGTTTTAGTAGGACTGTGGGTTTTGCAGAGGTAGGGATTATGGGAAGGTGATATTCCTAGATGGGAAACAACCTAAGCAAAGTCATAACTAGAAGAGTGTTGTCAATAGAACTTTCTGCCCAGTGTTATATATGTGCTATATATGTGTGTAATATACTAGCCCCTAGCCACATGTGACTATGGCACAGTTGACATGTGGTCAGTGTGACTGAGGAACTGAATTTTTAATTTATTTCATTTAAATTAATTTTAATTTAAATAACCACTTGTGGCTAGTGGTTACCATATTGTATGGCATATGCTCAAAGGACTTGGGGAAAACCAGCCATGACTTTTTCTGTTGCTGTGAGTGATGTCAACCAAGCTCACCTGAGATATTAAGATCATTTGCCTCCCACTGCTTCACCCTAATGATCCACTCCAAAGTATAAAACAGACGGCCAAAAATAAATCTTTCCCTGCAACATAAGTCCCAAGCAACCTCATGAGCGGCCAAAGTTTATTTCTATTCTCACATCTGCACCTTGGGTTTATCTCAACCAATGGTTTCTCCCTTCAAAGGAGTGCTGTTTCCTATAAAATCCTGAGAAGAATGAAAATATTTAAGAGATAACCTAACAGGGGTATCTGGGTGGCTCGGTCAGTTAAATGTCCGAGTTCAGGTCAGGTCATGATCTCCCGGCTCATGGGTTTGAGCCTTGCGATGGGCTCTGTGCTGACAGCTCAGAGCCTGGAGCCTGCTTCAGATTCTGTCTTCCTGCCCCTCTTGAATTCGTGTGCTCTCTCTCTCTCTTTCTCTCTCTCTCTCAAAAATAAACATTAAAAAAGGAAGAAGAAAGAAAAGAGAAAAGAAAAGAAAAAAAGAAACAAACTAAAAACATCCAGGAATGAAGAAAACAACTGAAAGCTTTTAGTATGTATCAGTTTCCTTGGTTACAGGTAATAAAGAAAAGGGGAGGAGCAGAAACATTTGAAACAGATAGTTTGAATAAAAAATCAAACCAGATAAAGGATTTAAAGCTCACAGTAACATTTAGGCCACTAGCAAAGCAGAGTGAGAAAATGAGGCAATTACCCTGATGGTCCAAAGCAAAAATGAAATCTTTCACCTGGAAACAGCCAGATAATTCCAAGTGAAAGCATTTTTTGGTTATTGTTTTCTGTTGAGTTGAGCTTATTGCCAGGGCTTATTTTCTCAACGTATTCTTAAGTATAGCTATAGATAAGAAAAGTGCATGGGGCACCTGGGTGGCTCAGTTGGTTAAGGGTCTGACTCTTGATTTCAGCTCAGGTCACAATCTCACACTTTGTGAAATCAAGCCCTACACTGATCTGCACTATCACTGCAGAGCCTGCTTGGGAGTCTCTCTTCTCTCTCTCTCTCTGCCCCTTCCCCACTTGTACTCTCTCTTTCTCTGTCAAAATAAATAAAGTTAAAAAAAAAAAAAACTAAAGAAAAGTGCAGAAGGACCGGTCAGGAACTGGAGTCTGCCTGCGATGAATATGATGGGCCCCAAGAGGCTTTGGATGATGCCTCACGCCCAGCTGTCAATATTAGGTGTACGAAGGCAGGAGTCAGGAGCCAAGGAGGGGGCTGTAATTGCAAAAGCAGCGGCAGCAGCACCCATCCACGTTACTGCTTATGTTCACATTAGTAGGCACTGGCAGGCCCATTCTGTCATGACTTGTCCTATTTCTCTCCAACAGTCCTAAGAGAAAGTCTCATTAGAATGTGGAAAACATACATCCGGACGCCCTGATGCAGAGAATGTCCTCCAGAGAGAAGTGTATTTGGTAGACTAGTTAGTGAGGAGGAGAAATAAACCAGACAACAAAAAAGAAACTCCAGAATCAGTTTGGGTATATTGTCTTGGATTCGAAATTCCTGTCTGCCAACACCCAGCAGATCTGGGACACCAAAGTGGGTGCTATAGTAAATTATACTAGAAAGAACTCTCAAGTGATAGATTAGCCCCAGTGTAGGGCAGGCAGCTGAGACTGGCTTTGCCCTCTAGCAGGTTAAAAGGCCGATAACAGTGGAGCGAGGCTCTCCATGTGTACATTAACCACAAAAGAATCCCCCTCACTGTTCAGCACATTGTGCTGGAGCAGTCAGATTTCCAGAAATAGACTTGCCCAAATCCCCTTTTTATATTTTCCAGAGCTGAAGCTGAACTTTCAAGGGGCATGACTTTGCTTTTATTTTTCACTCTTCTTTTTATAGATGACTGAATTTCCTAGTGTTGCTTTCAGATCAGATGTTATTTTGGGCACAACTCAAAGAAAGCCATCCATATACATTGAGAAGCAGTGGGTGGCAGAAAAGTTCAGCTTCATTCCTGATTAAGCAAAGAGACACATCAGGGGGTGATGGAGAGGGGGAGAAGTGCTAAAGGCTCCAAAGTCATTGGAAGGGACAAGTGTTTCACTATAGAGGATGATGCTGGCTGATGCTCAAAGTCTACCAGGTTTTAAAGAAGGATTTTCAGTTTCTCAAATACCAGATTTATTGTTCACATTTGCTCTTATCACAAACAAATTTAATCATTACTCCTTGAAATTAAATTTTTTAACAAGAGAAGCTATATAAAGTCACCATGGTTTTGTGGCTAAACCCTGAGTTAACCTTATCTTAATAGCATAGCAACTCTCCAGTCCTAGTTCATAACTTACCCTCAAAATCCCATTCCTCCCTCTTCTTGACCTCCTCCTCCCTGTCCTTCCTCTTGTCTGCCAGGAGATATTTGTTTAGGGTTGTTTTTTTTTTTTTTTATCAAATGTATTTTATTTCCTTCCAAGATACTCCTTCTCCCCAATTATGTAGTTTTCAACAAAAAAACTACAAATATATATATATAACACAAAGAACTAATTTCTATAGAAAAATGTTATATTGTATTTGAATATATATATTAATGTACACATAAATAAAACATTGATGCTATAAAAAATAAAACTAACAAAAAATAAGGTTCATGTTTGAGAAACACCTTCCCTTCAGGGAGAAAGTTATTTACGCTTTGATTTTCTTCATTAAAAGAAAATGTTACAGAATATTTCAAAATGGAGAAAACAAGGAAAGGGATTTACATGAAATCTTCCTTCAATGCCAGCACATGGAGAAACCCAAGAGATTATTTGTTAAGCCCGAGACCTTGTGCAAAACCATTAGCCTTATTGTCTCATTTTATTTTCATAATCACACACTGAGGGGAAGCTGGGGATCAGGCAGATAAATAACTTACCAAAGAACAGATCATAATCAGATCTGATTACAAAATTTACACTCAAAAGCCTTCTGTTTGACCGTAAGGAGAAAGAAGCATTTCCTTTTTTCTAATATTTATTTATTTTTTAGAGAGAGAGACAGAGTGCAAGCAGGGGAGAGGCAGAAAGAGAGAGGAAGACACAGAATCTGAAGTAGGCCCCAGGATCTGAGCTGTCAGCACAGAGCCCTACACGGGGCTTGAACCCACGAACCACGAGATCATGGCCTGAGCTGAAGTTGGATGCCCAACCAACTCAGCTACCCAGGCACCCCGAGGAGCAAATTCAATGTTTGAAGATTTTGATATAATGACCTGAGCACAGGTTGGGGGTGGGGGCGTGGATCCTGCTACTTCCAGCAACTTACCCACACTAACACACTACAAGTCATTATTTTCTCTTTGTTGGTTCCAAGGTATATCGAAGAAACAGTATCACTTTAATTTACTCCCCAGGGATGAAATAACAACACACGTTGGCATCTTGAACCTGCTGCAATGAATTGAATTTTTTTTCCTTCCTTGGAAGTCTAATCCATCAGGGAACCACCTGGGACAGCACCCACACGCACTCTAACATCACTTCTCAGCTGCCATCCTCCCATACAAGCTCCTAAACTGGATTCTAGGCAAAGAAAATGTGTTTGTGCTTGGGGAAAAAATAACAACAGCAACAACAACAAAAGGAAAAACCATAGCAGCCTATCCACACATCCATCTCAAGAAGCCAAAATCAAATGAGGTGAATAACTGAGAGTGGGCTTCATATATTCAGACCGAGAGTTAAAAAAAAAAAAAAAAAAGATTTTCACCTACTTCATTATATGTAATGAAAACACTCAAGGTCTCATTGAAGATGTCTTAAAACAAGTGGGGAAGTAGTTAAACCCAAATATGTACCTGCTTTGTTGTCTTACCCTGTCTTAGATTCCAGAAAAACTTGAGAACTTGAGCTCTACTTTTCTCTTTGACATTCCTTGGTAGCAGAGTGGAAGACTCAGGATTAAAGACCGTTCTCTTGTTCTGAGCCATCCTTAAGAAGATGAAATATGATATCAAAATACTACTATTCGGGGGATGATGACAAGTTTGTGGATGATTTTTATCTTTATCATTTTTACTGGTCTCTAGTTCCTATTTCTAAATGATTGTCTTACTGATATTTTTAAAGACTGTTTCATTCTGAAAGGAGAGTTAAAATCTGCATGTAAGAAAATAAACAAGAAGAAGCTGATATGTTCCTATAACTTCAGGGATATCTAGGAAAAATATTTTAAGGCTTCATTGGGCCCTTATACTTCTCAGGGCTTTGCCTTTCGGAATTCAAATCTTGGGCATTAATAGAATATTGTGGAAACCTCCCTGGAGCAGAAGGCAGCAAGTCCATTCAGTGGTGGGATGACCTTGAGCAAATCAATTAACTTCTCCAGTTCTTGATTTGATTATTAGAAAAAGATACACTGTATACACTCTAAAGACCTCTTTCAGTCCTAACTGTGCTCAAAATTCAATGCAATGCACCATATTTAGACTGTAATGAATGCTGCTGCTTGAGATAATTAGGTATCTTTTGGGATTGCAAGATGGTAAATGGATGCTTGTTTCTCTCAAAGGATATTATTCCCCCATCTGCTAATTCCCTTGAGCCAAGATAATAATCATTAGTCCTTTCCTGAATTTGTTCTTGTCTCTTTTATTGCACATATAGTTTGAAAATGATGTACACTCTCTTATCCATTACTGGTAACAAGGTGCACAGTATTGTCTGTCCCCTCCCCATTTCTATAGTCAAATGATCATCACCCTTAACCTTCTGGAAAACACCACAGAACCTCAAAAGAACTCAAAAACAGAGTGGTTAGATGTAATGTCATAAATACTATGATAGCATAGTAGAAGACCATTTCTATATGGGCTGGCCAGAAAAGTCCTCTCTGAAGAAGAAGGATTTAAGCTAAGTGTGTTAGATAAAGAATTGGGCATTAGAAAGGCAAGGAAAGAACTCCCCAAGAGGAATGAACAGCGTGTACTACGATCCTGAGGTAGGAAAGAAACTATCATATTCTAGGAACTCAGAGAAAGCCAATGTGATCAACAGGAGAGAAAACCACATGAAATGAACTTGGAGAGTGAGGAAGGCCTGGTTTATACAACACATTGTAGGCCTTGCTGTTTGCTGCTAAATGCAGCAAGAGCCATTGCATAGAAGTATGATGTCATCTGATCTGAGTCTTTGAAAGAAAAAGTACTCTGACTGCTATGCGGGAAAGTGATGTTGGGAGTGTAGGGTAGCAAGAATAAAAATGGGAAAAACTGCGGAAAAGATTCAGAGAATTCTGTGCATTAGCTTCAAGAAGAGTTGGCTGGACCGGGGCGCCTGGGTGGCTCAGTCGGTTAAGCGGCCGACTTCAGCTCAGGTCACGATCTCACGGTCCATGAGTTCGAGCCCCGCGTCGGGCTCTGGGCTGATGGCTCAGAGCCTGGAGCCTGCTTCCGATTCTGTGTCTCCCTCTCTCTCTGCCCCTCCCCCATTCATGCTCTGTCTCTCTCTGTCTCAAAAATAAACATTAAAAAAAAAAAAAAAGAGTTGGCTGGACCACAATGGTGGTGATGGAGATGGGGAAGATGGGTGATATTGGGAGATATATTTGAGATCTATCTTGAGATATATTGTGGAAGTAGAAACAACAGAACTTATTAATGGATAAGATGTGATGCCATGGGTGGCTGAAAAAGTGATGACTCAAGTAACAAAGAGATAAAGAAATCTAATGAGACAAGAAAAACTAGGAGAAACCCAACTAGACTACCTTTGTACAGATGATGTTTAAACAATGAATATAGATGGGTTCTCCTAGGGAGAGAAGACAGAGGAGGTTGGAGGACATGAGACCACTAGCAGGGACTATAACATTTTAGCAGAGAGCGAGATGGAATAAAGAAGTCAAAGGAAGCCAAGAGAGAGTATTGTTCTGAAACCCGAGGGGGGGAAATATTTCAAGAGGGAAAAATAGTAAACCAGGTCTAATGCTACCCAGAAGTTTGACAAAATGAGCCCTGGAAAGTGACCAGTGCACATGGCAACATGGAAGTCACCGGTGACCTTAACAAAATAATTTTTTAAGTATTTAATTAAGTTTTTAAAGGTATGCTAGGGAAGTCAGCTTTGGTGTATCAAGGAATGAATGGGAGGAGAGAAAGCAAAGACAACACACACATGCAATTCTTTTGTTTTTTAATTTGATTTTTGAATAGAGAATACAGTCATATGACTCAAAATTCAAACAGTACAACAGAGTACACAGGGGGAAGTCTCCCTCCCACACGTGTCCCTATGCCCCACTGTTCTACCTGAGCCACTCTACTCCGATGTATGCAATGTGCTTGCTTTTTTTTGTTTCCTCTTTACACATATGGCAGTGTACTATATACACAGCCCGAGCCTTGCTTTTTTCACCTAAAAATGATCCTAGAGATCATTCCGTATCACCATAAAGAGTCTTCTTAATCTTTTTTAAAAGCTCTAGTATTCTATTGAAAGGATCCAACCATTTAGGGGGTGCCTGGGTGGTTCAGTCGGTTAAGCATCCAACTCCTGATCTTGGCTCAGGTCAAGATCTCATGATTCCTGAGTTTGAGCCCCATGTCGAGCTCTGCACTGACAGCATGGAGTCTGCTTGGAAGTCTCTCTCTCTCTTCCTAACCCTACCAGACTTGTGCTTAATCTCTCTCTCTGTTTCTCTCTCTCAAAATAAATAAGTTTAAAAAAATTAAACAAAGGATCTAAGTATTTAATTAGTCACTATTTGAGATTTTGCTATTAAAAACAGAGATGCAATAAATATCTTTGAATATATGTCATTTTGTAAATGTGTAGGTTTATCTAATGAATAAATCTGGATGTTGAATTGCTATCTCATAGAGTGTGATTTGGGAAAATACCATCAAATGATACAGATACAGAAGACTTTCTTATTTGGGGTTGGAAAAAGTAGCCCAGAATTTTTCCAAACCTCTTAATCAAACTATGATGACAAGTCCCCTCCTTCATTCTTTTCTGCAATTGGAAAATTAGTTGGCACAGGGTACTATCTTTTAAAACATTCCAAATCATTCCACCTTTAAACATATTCCAAATCAGTTGTTAATAGAGAAATTGGTATTTCCTGAATGGGTAAAAGTTTTGTTTTCAGTACTCTGAGCATCATGAGATTAAAGGAGGAAAGTAGAAATTTTTGATAAAGTTACTCCTAAAATTAGACCAATTAAACAAAGCTCCAGGTGACAAATTTATATCCAAATGAGTTTCAGGGCATTTTCTTTTTATGTTCTATTAGTTTGTTTTTGTGAATGTAGAGGCTTTTTGTGCATAATGCTTGACATTGAAGGGGATGAGAAATCTAAAAAAAAAAAAAAACAATTAACTTTCTCTTTGTTTTGTTTGCTTTTCCATTTTTTTGCAACTAATTTTTTTCCAATTATGATTATGTTACAAAGGATCATGACCTCCATCTTGCAAGAAGGTTCTCTCCCTTACTTGCTCTGAAGAAGCAAGTGGACATGTTGGGAGGCCCATGAATCTAAGGACAGTCTTAGGGAACAGAAGGTAACCTCAGTCAATACCAGCAAGGAACTGGATCCCTCCACCCTAACAACATCAAGGAACTTAATTCTTCCAACAAATACACGAGCTTAGAAGCAGATACTTCCTCACTTGAGTCCCAGGACTGTTTGATGCCTTCATTGCAGACTTGCAGAGGGCTAGCTGAGCTACAACTAGAAACTGGCAGATAATATATTTGTGCTTTTTAAGCCACTACATTTGTGGTAATATTGTTATTCAGAAAATCAAATTAATGCAGCATGATTTTCATAATTGGGAAACACTTAATTCTGCCATATTTCATAAATTAGAATAACTTTTAGTTCCAATTGTGACCCAGGTTTGAAAATGTTTTAGTCTAGTTAACAAAGTCGTGATTTCCCTCTAAATAAGCTTCACTTTTATATTCAAAATATCAACTGTGGTAATTTTATGACACAAGTCATTTTGCATAAAATATCTTTCCATTTCAAAACATGGAAGGTAAATATAGATCTGAAGTGGATGCTAATAAGAGAAGTATATGCATTGCTCTGACTTTATTGCTTAATTCTGTCTTGTCTATGACTTCCAAACCTGCAGAAATTTTACTCCTCTGATTAAGGACCACGGAGTAGAATAGAAGAGTTGAAAAAAGAAACTAGTGTTTACTCTGTGCCTGCTATATTCCAAAACCTGGACTACATGCTGAACATATATCCTTTCCTTTAATTTTCACAACCACCCTGCAAGGTAGGTGTTAACTTTACCATTTTCCTGATAAAGAAACTGAGGTTCAGAGAACTGACATTACATTACATACTTAAGGGATCACAAGTAGTAAATAACTGAGTCAGGTTTCATACCCACAGGGTGTTTGTCTCCCAGGCCCATGCTTTTCCCAATCTACCACTTTTAGAGAGTTGAATATTGTGTGTATATAACATAATCTGAATACTGCTAAATTCTGGGCAAGTAGCCCCAAGTCACACTAAGGAAAACAGATATATTTTAACTATTCCTGGTGGCACAGGCTGTTGGTATTAACTGAACATTACTGATTGGAGAGAGGAGGACAAGACAATCCTAGATGTGTAGAGAAAATTTTTAAACATCTTTTTCCTTAAATAGTTTATATTCTAATAGTCTTGGATCACTTGGGAAGAGACAAGAGAGGTGGGAGACCCAGGGAACCAAAGTACAGTGGAGCACTGACCAACAACATTGGTACCAACTAGGAGCTTGTTGGAAATGCAGAATTGGGCCCCGCTCACACCTACTGGATCAGACTCTGCATTAGCAAAACTGGCAGGTGGTGCATATTAAAGTCGGAGAAGCACTGTGGTTGAGGGATTAAGAAATTCTTCCTCTCTATGGGACTGAATGTCATAAAAAGAAAGGAGCTGTTTTCTATTTAAATTTTAAATGGAAAAAAATACACGGATGTTGTTTTTTTTAATTTATTTATTTGAGAGAGAGAGAGAACCAGTGAGGGGGGGGAAAAGAGAGAGGGGGACTGAGGATCTGAAGCAAGCTCTGTGGTGACAGCAGAAAGCCCAACACAAGGCTCAAAGGCACTCATAAACCGTGAGATGGTGACCTGAGCTGAAGTCGGATGCTTAACCAACTGTGCCACCCAGGTGCCCTCCGGATGTTGCTTGTTGGAGAACATTAGGATTTTCACAGACAACTCTTTAAAGTTATCCTGTTATCCTTAGAAATAGAAAGGGTCATGCCTGTAATTTCTCACTGGTTATCTCTAAATGATCCCCTTGTTTGCACAGCCACACCACGTTATATCCCAGTACCTGTAAGCATATGTGGTTTGTTTTATTCTGTAGATGGACAGAAACAGCTATATTGCTGAGTAGGCAACCTACTATGCCTACTAAAGTTCCTCTTCGCTCATGGATTACGAAAGCAACCTGACCAAAACATTTTTGGTATCCCTACGAGATCTAAAAAGATTCTTTTTGAAGAGGCAAGAAATAGAATGCTGTTTGCCAGTCACCTAGCAAAAACAGCTGAGTTTTTCCACCTTGCAGTGAATGCACTTAGAACAACTGCCAAGTTAACTACAATTAACATTCAAATGTTATTCTTTAATCTAAGTTGATATGAAAAACACAGCTAAACTCCGTTAGATTTGAAATGGTCCTGATAGAGAGTACATTCTTCATTATATTTTAACCAGGAGCTCTATTAATTACACAATTCAAAATGGACCCTTGATAGCTTGATTAAAAGGTTTCTTGCTTTATGTTGTGACACTCCTTCCCATGTGGTTTCCAGTTTTATTATCAGGGGAACTCTTTCTTTAATCACTGTTTGCTAGGAAGGCCATTCTGGGTTAAAACTTGAATTTCCAAGGATTTATTTCAAACCACTTTAAGAGATTTGGTATTTGAAAGGATTTATGTGCCAAAGGGTCACAGTAAGAACAAAGTAAAAATTCTTGAATCCCAAAGAAATCAAATGTCTTCTGGTTTCCCTTCTCTCTACATTATTTAACCCTTCACTGTAAAAGCTCCAATGTACACATTATCGCTAATAATCAAAATATAGTTTAAGCCTCATAACTGTCTTTCTGATTTTTTAGGAAGTTTCATATTATTGACTACAAGTAACATGAAGGTGAAATATTTATTATTTGTGTGTTTTTCTCTGTATTCTGATTCAAACCACTACCACCACAAATGAAATAGTTTTTCCTTTTTTAAAAGAGTTTTTAAACTAACAAATTTTAACATATTTTATGTGGAAAGCAAATTTTTAAAAAATTTACTTTAAAGTCTACTTTAAAAAAGCTACTTTTTTTGGCTGTGTTTCCATCCAGTCTTTTTATATTTATTGGTGTGTATACATATATATGTGTGTGTGGGGAAAGAGTATTGTTATAAAATTAATGCATATTTATTATACAAGAAAACATAAGTTTGAAAGTTAACATTCCCCATAATCCCACACCAAAGATAACCATCACTGATAGTTCTATTATTCCATTACTCTTCCATATTCTAATCATACATTTATTCATTTAATATTTACTGAGTATCTACTATATATCAGGCACCGTTTTCTATACAATAAAAACTATAGCACAAAAAAATTGACAAAATCTCTTCCTCCATGGTGCTTATACTGTAATGGACAGAAAAAAATAAATAAGCAAAACTATACAGCATGTTAAGTGGTGTTCATCGATACAGAGAAAAAGCAATGAAATAAAACCTGAAATTTAAATTTTTGGTGTTTTGAATCCTGACTTTTTTCCATACTTAACCTTAAATATAATTATAATCATGTTATTAACATAATTTAAAGTCAAATTTCAAAATGTAGAAATCTCACAGTTTACCAATCACCCATTATTAAGCATTTGTATTTTTCCTAATTTTCCACTGTTTTAAACAACTTGTAATTGCCTTTAATTATTCCATATATGAATATGTGGTCTTCCTACCTAGTTTTTAATCAACTCAAATACAAGTATGATGTCACCTTCAATCTTTATGTCCCAAGAGTGATTCCCCTATACAAAGCTCCCTACTCATCTACATTTAGTGAGTGCTTTCTGAATAATAAACACATACCCTAATGATAAGTTAAAAATTAATTATAGAAATATAAGTCCTCAAGGGACACTGAACTAACACTGAAAGTAGCTCCAGGCTAAACCAGGCTTTCTACAATGGTAGAATAGGGACACACCAGCCTTTGAGATAACTACAGATAGAAAGCTTCTAGCCTTCTAGTCATATCACTGGGGAAAGAGACAGAAGTCTTCTTGAGCCTGTGAAGCACAATGCCAGTGACTTACAAAACCTCTTTAATAGTAAATATGATCTTCCACTAAAAACCCATATGTCATATGTCATATGTTAACTTGATAGAAAAGCCTGAAATGAGATGGGGCACACTGTGAGGGTGAGAGGAGGGATAGAGGACCTACAGATCTTCCTATGTAGAAATGTTTTGAGTCAGCTTGATTCTCACGTCAGAGATGACTTATCTGTATTGCTACCGGAAGACGGTAAGAGAACCAGATCGCCGCCAAGTAGCTACTGTGTACCAGGCATGCTAGGAGGCACTGGGACAGACAATGGTTCCTCGTGGCGTTTAGAGATTGGAAACAGAATGGAAGTGGGCAATGGGGAAGGGAGGCGGACAACCACAACATAAGCAAACAAATAAATTATTGAAAATTGTGGTAAGTACTCCGACACAGGTCCTGGGAGTCATTTGGTGGAGACAGGTGTCTACGTCAAGTAATAGCATTTCTGATGAGAAGACACTAGACCTGGGATCTGAAGAGTAAAATAAGTCATCCACACAGAGAGCAAGGACAGGGTGTAGAGTGACAGGAGGAAGAATGATCCAAGCAAAGGCCACAGCATGGGCTTGGTTGTGAAGAAGCCAATTTAACCTCAAAATGGTTTCCCACTCTCCTTTTTTCATTTGCACAACCCAGGTGTTCCCATCCTGGCTTCCTGCTTCAGCCTATTTTCAACAGCCTGTTTCCCAATTAAATTTTAACTTGTGTTTCAGTGACTTCGCATCCTGCTCTCTAACAAAACAATTAATTTTGATGTACTCAGACTAGATTAAGTCCCATGTGATACAATCTTTTTGCAGGTTTTAATTTTTCTCTGTAACACCAATCACACATGTGCTGTGTGTGTGTATGTGTGTGTGTGCACTTATCTGTAAAAAAAAAAAAAAAAAAATTCTAAGTCGTATTTCCAAAGTTCAGCTAGGGGTAATATTTATGTATTTATATTCAGTCAAAGAATATCTAAACATTCAATGATCACAGGAAAACTTCACCTTAATATTTAAATGTTGATAATCTCTCAGAAAACCAAGATTCTGTATCTGTTTTTAAATTACACTGTTACTTATTTACTTGGAAAATAAGTTTTAAAAGTAAAAGGTCTTTTGATATTTTCGTGATGCAGAGAAAAATCCTCATAGCTTTTTTAAATAGCTGGATTCATTCAAATTTATTAGTAAGGTTAATGAATTAATTATTACAAAGTCAATGCATAAAACCAACTTTCTATTGCAAACTTACAAATTAAAATGAACAAATACAATTCTTCCCGCCACAAACATTGTAACAAATGAATTTTCCCACAACATTCAACTCGGGTTTACAACCCAGTCCTTGAATTATTACAATAAAGTTTTCAACTATGTAGGAAATCTCTGGAAACAGACATAAATTCAACAAAACAAATTTGATTTAACTTCAGCATCATGGTAAATACTATGGAAGTGTTCGCTTTTTAATGTGTTGTCAATGGAAACAAAACGTAATGCTTAATTGTGACCTTTAAATTGTCAAAAGTTCTCATGTCCATTGTTTTATCCAGGTTCCTATTACTGCAGATAATAGCCTCCAATCTCAACTTAATTTTTATTATTTTTATTAAATATTTAATAGATACAAAGGAATAATTATACAACATTTGTAAAGCATAAAGAGGAACAACAGAGGAACTCGTTTGTGTCCATGCATTCATCAAGTTATTTAAGAAATAAAACACTTCTGGGGCACCGGGGTGGCTCAGTCCATTAAGCGTGCGACTCTTGGTTTCAGCTTAGATCGTGATCTCACAGTTTGTGGGATCGAGCCCCGCATAAGGCTCTGCGCGAACAGCGGCATTCTCTCTCTCCTCTCTCTGCTCCTCCCCCGCTCATACATTCTCTCTCTCTCTCTCTCTTTCTCAAAATAAATAAACATTAAACAATAAACATTAAACAATAAACAACAAACATTAAAAAAATAAAGTTGGGGTGCCTGGGTGGCTCTAACAGTTTAGCGTCCATGAATCAGATGGGCACCAAGAGTCATTCACTGCTTATATTACTCGCAGATAACTATTTGTTGATTTCTCCTCAGAATTTCTTATCTTCAACATATAGATAAGGAAATAAAATGTATTAACATTTTATTTAGCATCAGGAGACTCTAGAATAGCTTATATTAACAGCTGGTTATTTTTTAATATTCTCCCTTTCTTCCACAAGTTTCATGAGGAATGACCATGACTTTTCCATTACTGTATCCCAAAATGCCCGGCTCAGTGTCTGGCATATGAAGATGCTCATTAAATATTTGCTGACTAATGACAAATAAGGTAATCGGTTCAAGACATAGCTCCCAAGGGGCAATATACTTGATTTTTAATAACAGTACGTAAATTTTTCAATATTCAAAAGTGTTGTCATTATTCCAAATGCACATCAATCCCTTATTTTGAGACTCATTCTATTATATTATAATTAATAATGTATCTCATTTTTAAACAAAGGCAAATAAATCCCAATCTACTTCCAGCTGCCTCCAGAAAACCAGTGTTCTCTCCTTAAATTCTATAATACCAGCCAAAATTAAGGAGCCATGATATTATAACAAGTCTCTATTGCCTAATCACCAAAGAATTTCTTTCAGGCTCTTTTGAAATATTGAAAATAATTCAGGACTGCCCACCAAGGTTCTTCTCTCTGCTCAATTTAAATTAATCCCTTCTGCTTATATGCCTGCTACAACCTTCAAAATTGCCCTCAACCCTATTCATATAAAAAAAATTATCTTCACATTTATTACTCTGAACTGCCTTCTTCTTCCTCACCCTCAAAGCCTCTTCCTGCCCTTACAATGCTGCCAAAAGAGAAAAGGAGTATTACTGTCCCATGGGCCCAGTTACAAGGAGAATTACTAGTTTTAAGAATATAACCTTTCCCAATGCAGACCTTTTCAAAACTTCAGTTTTGTAAATCCCATAAAACATCACACCTCACTAATCTTGTTATGTACCTACCAGCACTGGGTAGTTTTTTTTTCTTCTATTATTAAAGGAACTTCAGGATATTCAACTTTTCAGAGATCTGAATTGTTCTCAGCCCTGAAATTAGTTTATTTAAAGACAGATAAAGCGAATTACTTTTCCTAAGGAATCAGCGTGAAAGATAGGGAGAAAAATAAAACTCCCACTCTCAAAAAAAGAAACAAAGAAAATCCTCACTGTTTAAAAATATAAGCGTTAAGGCTTTTATGTACCAAGGATGCTTCTACACTTGAACAACAAGAGTCATTTACTTTAGCACTTGTGTTCAACATTTGGGAAGAACTTACATCTTCAGTAGCACGGTCTCCTTTCTGCAGCTTCCCCACTTCTATCGTTTGTGTTTTTTCTGGGCCCTCCGCGTCACCAGAGCTTCAATTTGCTACTCTATAAGAACTTACTCCTCACCCAGAATTCCAGAAGAGTTACAGAAGTTACCCCTAATCTGTCCCCAGAATGACAGTACAGGGGGTATCTAACTCTTAAAGTAGACACGTGAGCACCAACTGTGATGTAGGGTTTTCTTTTAAGTGTCAGTGAATTTTATGTGATATTCAGTTGGGCATGATTACCATTCAGTCTATTAACCATCAGAAGGCTACAGGGATATTGGTGCAATGGATATAACTTACATTACTGAAATTCTAACCCTTTGCTACTCAAAGAGTGGTGCAGGAACAGCAGCATGAGCATCACTTGAGAACCTGTTAGAAATGCAGGATTTCAGATCACATCCTAGTCCTCTTAAATAAGCAGCTTCATGTAAGCAAGGTTCCTGGTGATTCATAGTCACATTAGATTTTTAAGAAGCATTGGGGTTTTTTTAAACTGTAGTTGACATACATACATAGTTTCAGGTGGATAACAAAGTGCTTTGACAATTCTATACATTATGCAATGCTTATCACAGTAAGGGTAATTGTTATCTGTCACCACACAACATTACAATGATATTGATTATATTCCTTAAGCTGTACTTGTCATCTCTGTGACTTATTTTATAACTAGAAGTTTGTACTTCTCAATCCCCACCACCTATTTCCTCCCCCCTTCTGACACTGATCAGTTTGTCCTCTGTATTTATATGTTTCTATTTTGTTTTGTTTATTTTTTTTAATCATCTCACACCAGTCAGAATGTCAAAAAGACAAGAAATAACAAGTGTTGGTGAGGATATAGAGTTAAAGGAGCCCTCGTGATACAGTGGTAGGAAAGTAAACTGGTGCAATTACTATAGAAAACAGTATGGACGTTCCTCAAAAAATTAAGAATAGAAATACCATATGATCCACTAATTCCACAAAACAAAAACACTAATTCAAAAAGATGTATGTATCTCTATGTTTCATGTTGTAGCATTATTTACAATAACCAAGATTTGGAAGCAGCCTAAGGGTCCATCGAAAGATGAATGGATAAAGAAGATGTGGTGTGTGTGTGTGTGTGTGTGTGTGTGTGTGTGTGAATATTACTCAACCATACAAAAGAATGAGGTCTTGCCATTTGTAACAACAAGGATGGACGTAGAGGGTATGATACTTATCTTTCTCTGTCTGACAGACGAAGATAAATAACATATGATTTTACTTATATATAGAATCTAAAAAACAAAACACACACACACAACAGAGAAGTATTGTTTTAGCTTACATAATCCATCAGAGCCAACAGTATTCAGAGCCATGCTACAAATGTGCCAACAACCACTACCCCTAACCTTTCATACAAAGCATGTGTCCTGTTTCTTCAACAGTGTTAGTAAATAATTACGTGTATTCTTTTTTTTACTATTATTCGAGGGAGAGAGAGAGAGCGAGTGGGGGAGAGGGACAAAGGAGACAAAGAGAGAATCCCAAATAAGCTTCATGCTCAGTGCAGAACCTGATGCAGGGCTCAATCCCACGCCTCTGGGATCATGACCTGAGCCAAAATCAAGAGTCGGATGCTCAACCAACTGAGCCATCCAGGCACCCCTACCTATTCTTTTTTTTATGTTTTATTTCTTTTTAAGAGAGGGAGCACAAGCAGGGAAGGAGCAGAGAGAAAGGGAGACAGAGGATCTGAGTCAGGCTCCATGCTAACAGCAGCAAGTCCAATGCAGGACTTAACTCACAAACCATGAGATCATGACCTGAGCTGAAATCAAGTCAGGTGCTCAACCGACTGAGCCACCCAGGCACCCCCACAGTTTTATAATATTTTTTTCTAATAAACTCTCTGGCAAAAGTACTTCTCCCATGTTTCAAATAATTCTAAGAAATCTGGGAAGGGGATATGCTTCTCAAAACACTCAGTGAAAATAATTACTGGGGGAATTCATGAAAGAAAAATCATCAAGGCATTAGAGTAATAAAAGGGGAAAAAGTATGACATGTATTATGACTAGGCTTCTTAAAAAAGGAAAGATGAGTAATCAGATGGATATCAACATCCTGAATATCTTGGTTTCTTGTACCAGCCATTTGAGGCCAGATAATTAAGCAAATGCTCCCGAGAAGTATTTTTTCCAGACACTTGTACCAAACTTCTTAGATCCTGCTAATGTCAGAAGGAATCATGAAGGGACAGACAGAAGCTCTAAAATGGAACAGTAATTACAGTAAAAGAGCATAACTATAACTTATAATTACATATTTCTCAAGAGTTTTTCTTTCCTTCCTTTTCTAGAGCTCTGACCCCTTCTGAGGTACAGTAATTATAAATACTAGGGAAGAAAGACAGATTTAAAGGTTATCTGTCAGGAGGAGGGGCATATACTTCACACATTTTTGTAGTTTCGTGAAAAGAGACTAAAAAACACAGTGAATGTCATCTTAAGAAATAAGTGCTTAAAGTCAGAATGAATTTAAATAATTTATTTAAATGTTACATTTCAGGGCAATACCTATAACTTCTAATGGATAATAAAGTAGCACAGAAAGTAGTTTCATTCCAAATAATCTGCTAAAGTTAAGGGATATCCAAAGAAAAGTTTGGTAGTCAGAAAGCAAATAAGAACACCCAGACAGCGAATCAGTTCTCTCAGCAGTAGTTTTCCATTTTAACCTCTACCCAATGAGGAGGTCACTCCATCCAAAGACATCTGATCTCTCTGCATCCTCTCCCTCGATACTCTCACTCTCTCACAACACTCATGTTGGTGTGGGCAACCCCCAAATTCAGACTTCTTTTCCAATCTCTAATTCACATTTTCAATGGCCTGCTAGATATTTTTACCCAGACAATCTCAAGCTCACTCTGTTCAACATCGACTGCATCCTCTTCCTTTGAAAAGCTGCACTTCCTCTGTGTTCTCTTTTTCTATTCATGTCATTACCACCTTCTAAACTGTAAATCTCAGATCCGTCTTTGTCTTCTCTTCTTTGCTTCCAGCAGATGATGTAAATCTGCGTATTTTTAGGTTTCTAGTTGCGAAGCTCTATGCTTTAACCTCTATAGACTCTGATGCTGATCCCTTCTTCACAATTCCCTATGCCTTTTCCATGTCAAGTTCTTGCAATCTCTTGCCAAGACTACTGTTGGAGCCACCCCACATAATACCACCCACGGAGGTGATTTGCCAGGATGCTATGAAACTTAGATTTTGGGACCCAACACTTAAATGAGCCCATTCTAAGGTTCTGTGCCTAATGTCAACTTTGTAGTATTGCATTCTTTTTCTTATATGATCAACAATGTAAAAGAAGCCCCATCTGAGACTCCATTTGAGGCTCCCTGGTTCTGAGATCTGTTCACACACGTCAGTGGTTACTGATCTGGGAGATAAAGCGTGCTAGACAGGGTGCAGTGAGAGTTGGCACCAGGCCTCTCCAGACCCCTTGCTGCCAGGCTGCTCTTAGATTTGCATATCCTTATCTCAGTGCTGTTGCTATATTATATTATTTTCCCACAGTGAACTGTAGGGTGGAAAAAATTTCATGTGAGGTCTTGTGAATCTTCTTTAGCAAACAAATCCTAACCACCACCATCAGTGCAGTGACTTTTACAATATAAACTTTCTTCTATCTTTACACAGTGAAGATTATCAATCTGCTTTATAGCTTTGAAATTTGTTGTCTGCTGTTTTTATCTGGACTAATTTTTTTAACCTGTTTGTTGTTTTCTTTTAGTTTCATTCTTTGCTTAAAATTTCTTCATTTGTTGTAGAATTCTGAGTCTCGGACTCCGAGTGGGAGCTTTGGTTCTCTCTCTCTCTCTCTCTCTCTGTATCTGTCTCTCTTTCTCTCTTCATTCCAGGTGGACCTATATTGCTGAATCAAAGTGCTTATCCCAGAGCGATCTGGGAAAACAGAAAAAAATCCAGTTCTGTCTCTGAGCCAGTGGGAGGCTTGTTCAGTTCCTATTGATGAGGCTGAATCCCAACTTCCCAAAGCTCATAGATTCCTATTATTCATAAGCCCACAATAGCCTCTTTCTGTATCGTTTCCAGAGCAGGGGACATTAAACAGGGAGCCCAAAAAAGTCCCTATGTACATGTTCACCCAAAGCCCAGAAAATCCCCAGTGTGAACCTCAAACAAAGCTTTGATTTTCTGCCCATAGAAATGTTCCTCTATATTTTGAGCCCATCTATGTCTTTTATTTTGTATCTATCATTCCAACATGTTTGAAACAAAATTTACAACTGTATCTTGACCAGAAATATATAGCGATATGCAAATATTTTTGCTGCTTTTCCTTCTGCATGCTTCTATATGCTGAAAGGAAAAAATGTTATATATTTCACATACATATTTTAATATTTGTAAATAATATAGCTAGAAGTATTCTTTTAAAGCTTTTACAACCATGACCAAGAGAACAAAGAGTAGCCCTCTGAAGAATTTGATAAATATCCTCTAATCTCTCTCAATCAGGACTCTTGCCAGAATTTCTGACACCGCTGTATATTTTAATAACCCAGCTACTCACTAGGCAATCTTTCCACGTAACAATAGATCACTGATCCACCACTCTGACTAAAGTTCTGAGTGTGATGTTTTGATTAAAAACTAAATTGCTAAGCATTGTATAATAAAAATCGGCTACTCTAATTACGGGTTTAAGTAGCTGAAAGCATCTGAAAGAACAGCCTCTGATCTCTTCTTTCATTGATATAGACAAGAGGATTAAAGTCAAAAGACCATCCAGAGGTCTGATGTCTGAAAGAACGCAGGGATGAAGTGCACTGTGCAGAGACTTTATGATCCAACTGAGATCCTGTTTAAGAGCATTAAAGAGCAAAATCATTTGCACCTAGAGAAGGCTCTGAGCCTCAGCTAAATCGCTAGAGAAATATTGTTCTCCCATAGTAATGAGTAGCGAAAATTGTGTTCACCAGAATTATTTTCCAGTGACAGCACTAGCTTTGTTTGGAAGCAATTCCTCCACAAGCATGCCTAGGGTAGAGGCTGAGACCTGCAGGGAACTTGAGAGTGTACAGGAGTAACCTGCAAGGAAGTCTTCGTTATAGTAGATAGAGAAGGGGAAAAGTAAGAAAAAAGAGGAGAAAGGGCCATAGTAAGCAAGAAGCAAGATATACATATAGCGTGTTCTGTGATCCCTTCTTACGTCTCTCTCCCAAAATTCAGTGAACGTCCTCAAAAATACATAAAGACTTGATTGGAATGATTTTTGTTCCAGTGGAAGCAATGAAGGGATGAGCTTATACATCCAGGGTGTAACAGACTGGGTGGGATACATCCAGGGTGTAACAAGGGAGTACACGAACCAAGAGAAACACAAGTCTAGTCCCAGACTCAGCAAATATTTTCTGTAAAGAGCCATACAGTAAATATCTTAGGTCTTGCGGTCCATATTGTCTCTGTCACAACTATTCAACTCTGCCAATGTCCTATGAAAGCAGCTGTGGACCGTATGTAAAAGAGTATTTCATACTGGGTGTTGTATGGAAACCAATTTGAAAATAAGCTTCATATAAAAAAAGAATATTCCAATAAAATTTTATTTATGGACACTGAAATTAGAATTTCACATAATTTTTTTAGGTTCCACAAAATATTATTCTTAATTCTTTGGTCAGCCATTTAAAAATGTAAAAGCCATTCTTAATTAATGGACCATATAAAAACATAAAATTTGGCCCATGAGCTATAATTTACCACCCCCTGGGATAGGATATAACGTATAAGTTAAATCATAGGAAGATCTTCAGACTGTCCCAGGGAGTAGAAGTCATGCTAGTCTCTAAAGACAGAGTTGTACCTGTGGCCATACAGATAGCTTCCATCAAAGCTCCAGGTAGTTGTATAATAAAGATATAGCGGACTCTAAGTAGCTTCTTAGTTACCTTAGCAGACCCTCTTGGCCTCTTTGTTCCTCTTTTTACCCAATCTAGATTTATGTAACTCTCTTGTGTATTATTTAAGCAAAACAAGTGTTTTTTAGGACTATGTAGGACAAGTAGAAAAATTTCATAGGAGTGGAAAGAAAGAATAAATCAGGTGACACAAATTTGGTTTTTCAGAGCTCAGGATGCAGTTAGATCCCAGGCATAGACTTTCAAAGACTTGAATTTATTATATAATTGAATTAGTATCTTAGAACCTGAAGATGAAGGCTCTTCTTTCTGTGACTCCTCTGAGCCACACATTTCCTAAACTAAAAGGTAAGTGAAGAATCAAGCAGCTCAAGTTTCCATGGGGCTTACTGGCAGTGGATGGAAATATCTGAGGCAGGGAGCAAAATCCCATGTGTTCCTGATTCACTCCAAAGAAAAGTATTTGAAAACCAAAACTGCATGTGGAAGTTGGATTAATAGAAAAGGGAGCATGTGGGAGAGAAAACAAGGAGATGAGGATAGGTAAATGAGTATAACAAAGGAAATAAAGATTAAAGAATAAAGATTTCAGGTTCTAATTCACTAGTGTGTTTCTTCCCCTTGGCAATTAGAAAGCCAATTGTATTTCCAATATAAAATTGCCTTACAGTTTAAAAAAACCAAGATGCTTAAATATATTACTGTTAAATTTCTTGGAACTGAAAGCCTTCTGGAAAATATGTGAATCACATTATCCAAATTTGACTATACAATGTACTAATACACCCAACAGATCAGAGAATCTCTATACCTTTCCTTAAACTGATCCCAGTTAAGGACTTAACAAAATGTTTAGGGAGATTCCTCTTTGCCTCTGATGAATGAACACTGAATGTTCTCCCCTCCTCCAGAAACATCAAGGGCACTGGCCCCCTTCCTGGCCCCAAGATGTTCTAAGGGCATCCCCTTGAATCCAGCCTCATAGCGTTCAGTTTTTTATTCAGGTCTTTACATCTTAAAATACATTTGGGATTGCTTACAATAAAAACAGAAGCAGAATAAGATCAAAGATGATTAAAATAGGACCAAAGACAGATACAAGCAAACCAGGGAATATCAAGAAGCTGTACAATTGTTCATCAAAAATTTTGCTCTCAGTTTCTAACAGAGAAATGAGGGAATAGGTTATATACCTTTCATTATTTTTGTTTACCTTTCATTATTATTAGAAGAAAATACAGCAATTTTTTTCAAAGATTCAACACTTGCTTCACCCTAAGACTTGAAACTAATTTTATTAGTACCAACATGGATTTGTTTATCAAGATCTGCATCTGTGCCTCTGTTAGGCAATAGGGAAACAGAAATAGAAAGCATTTCCTGCCCTCCACGTCTTCATAGTATAATGAGGGAAACAGATATCTAAATAAACTACTGACGTTGGTTAAGATTCCTAATGGAACTATGTACAAGATGCTATAGTACAGAAAGATAAAGGCAACTAACTTTGCCTATAGTTGGCTACCAAAACTTCCCAGAGAAAGGGAAATTTGAAAGATGAGCATAAGTTCAAATGGATAAAAAGGAACAAGTATTTCAAACAGAAGGAACAGCAAACATGCAGATGTAGAAATTAATAGCTTCTTCAAAGAAATGCAAGGAGAAATGCAAGAGAAATACAAGCCTTCTACAAAGCAGTGTATAAGGGTGGGGACTGGTGAAGCCAAATGAGGAACACAAAAGTCAATTTATAGATTTGTAAATTATGTCCACAATAGGAGATTTTGAAGAAATCCAACAGGCCTTTAATAAAAGCATATTGTTTTCAAATCATCTAGAAAGTTCTAGAGAAGGGCACTTCTATGAGGAATCCTGCATGATATATAACTTGAGCATTTAGCTCCCCAGACAGGTGACTATGATCTATATGCACCTATCCTCCTTACAGAAAGTTGTGGCTTCACCCTCACCATTAAAATAGGACTCAGCACTCCATAAGAAAATAATAAGAAAATGGAGTGCCTGGGTGGCTCAGTCAGTTGAGTATCCAACTCTTGATTTCGGCTTAGGTCATAATCTCAAGGTTTGTGAGACTGGGCCCCATGTCGGTCTCTGCACTGATAGTGCAGGAGCCTGCTTGGGATTCTCTCTCTCCCTCTCTCTTCTGAACACCTGGCCCCACATAAGCATTTATCTGCTTTCTGCCACTGTAAGTGAGATTTCCCTTTTTTTACAATTTCTTATAAATGGAATCATACAGTATGTAATGGTTGGGGATAAAACTTCCTCATAAAGTTTTCGTGACTCATCGATGTTGTTGCATGTATCAGTAGTTCTTTCCTTTTTACTGTGGAGTAATATTCCACTGTATGGATATACCATAGTTTCTTTATGCATTTACCTATTGATGGACGTTTGGGTTTTCTCCAGTTTGGGGCTAATATGCATAAAACCATTATGAACATTTGTGTACAATTCTTTGTTTGGATATATATTTTCTTTTCCCATGAGTAAATACCTGGAAGTGAAATTATTGTGTCATGCATCGAACATTATAAGAAACTACCAAACTGTTTTCCAAAGATGGCTGCGCCATATTACACTACCAATAGTGTATGTGTGCTCCACATCCTCTCCAACACTTACTTAGTACTGGTCGCCCTTTTAATTAGCCATTCGAGTAGGCATGCAAAGCAATCTTACTATGACTTTAATTTGTATTTTTTGTGTTAATGATACTTAGCATCTTCCATGTGCTTAGGGGTGGCATTCAAATATCTTCTTTGTAAGGTGTCTATACAAATATTTTGCCCATTTTTATTGGATTATTTAGCTTATTATCCAGTTATAGAATCTATAGTATATTCTGGACAAAACTCCTGTGTGAGATATCTGTATTGTTAATGGTCTGCATCTCCATTTTTGTCAGCTCAGACTGTTAAACCAGGTTAAAAAGAGATACTGCAATTATCTGATGACCCATGTGTTCCATGTTTCCAAAGTCTCAAGGAGACTAGAGTCAACTGAGATATGCTATCTATGGAACTGTAAATCTGAGGTTGTCTTATTAAAGTCCCATTAAGTGATAGATAACTAGGCTTCATCAGATGACTGATATTCTAGCACAGTGCTTCCCAAGTTTAAATATATGGAGAGTCATCTAGAGATGTGCACAGCACATCACAGCACAGAGTCTGATTCAACAAGTCTGAAGTAGAGTTTCAACTTTTACATTATAACAAGATCCCAGATAATGCAGATGCTATTTGTCCAGAGTCCACACTTTAAGTAACAAAGCACTAGTAGAGACAGAACAGTTTCAAAAACAAAAACAAGTGAGTATTCACTCCCCAATTTATAGCTAAATGTTCTAGAACCCACCATAAAACTGCTGAGTCTGTCTTAAGTACAGAGAACAAACTGAGGGTTGCTGGCAGGCAAATGGATGGTGGGATGGGTTAAATAGGTGGTGGGCATTAAGGAGGGCACTTTTCAGGATGAGCACTGAGTGTCATATATAAGAGATGAATCACTGGGTTCTACTGAAGCCAAGACTACACTGTATGCTAACTAACTTGAATTTAAATTAAAAAAAAAGAAAAACTGTCGAGTCTGTCCTACAACATCATTATCAGCATTCTAAATACCTTAACCCATATCATGTCACAAACTGGGATTAGAAGTAGAGGAGAGCAGAAATAAATGAGGAGGGCCCATAAAATGTTCCATTCAAGTTGAACTGCCATATTAGATAAACAGTCAACTTTTCATATTTTTTCATCTACAAGCCAATATTTTCAATAAAGATAAATTGGCCCACACAGGACATAATATAAACACCACTTTTGATTCATGAGGGGGTCAAAAGGGCTCTATTCCATCAATTCACATTTAAGATTAAACACCTAAAATATTTTCTAAAGCAGGGTTATATGCTTTATATATTTTAGTTTCTACTTTTACATTTACTCAGCAACTTATTTGACAAAAAGATTCTAGGGACTTTTAAATAAAATTTACAAATGCTTTTCTTCTTAAAACTAATACTTTAAGTCCTGGACTAGATTGGTTACTTCACATGTCTCAGTTAAAGTTCTGTTAAAGAAATTTCTCATATCAAGCAAAAAAAAAAAAAAAAAAAAAAAGAACACAACAGTCAAAGAACATAAAATGACCGGGCAAGAATGGTTTGACAACAGCTGATATCAAAAGTTTCATCTTCAATGAGCAACACTTGATAAATTTCTATTAAATTCAAACTCCAGCCTGCATGGCTCAGAAAGTCATTTATGTCTGCTATTGTTTCAACACTCAGTAAAGCAAAACTCCTGGTGTCTGTGCTTTGGAATCCACAACCAATTAACCAGACACATGGGCAACGGACAAGTAATGTATTTCTGGCTGATTCATAAAAAAAGATACGGGAATTATGTTGTGTAGCTACCCCATATTGGAATAGAGATTTTTCAGGACTAACTAAACAAAATCTTCTCAATATTAAAATGTGTAAAACCTCAAATTCATGAAAGCAGCTTAGCCACATGAATTCATTTATGAACAATAAATACCAAAGATTTTCCGGAACCCAGCCTCCAAACACTCATTTTCTGCCCTGCCAATTCTGGTGTTGCCACTGGCAGTGGAGACTGCTAATTATCTTACAAAGTCCATTCTCCTGTTCTTCTATAGTAATAGGGTTTAAGCAATCGTTGCCCAATTAACACTATATTGCCTGATCACCCTTGAAGCTCAGTATAGCCATATAATCATCATCAATTTAACATGAGCAGAAGTAAAGTGCACAACTTATGCTCCACTTAATTTATGAGAAAGGATTACTTGCCCTGGTCATCCACTCCTCCCAGTCTGGTGTACCTAAGATTGACCATATAGATGAAGACAAAACCCTAGAATGTAGAGGAACCCACAAGATGAAAGAAAACCTGTGTCCTTAAGTGGCTGTGTGGGGCTGAGCTGTCCTCACCTGGACCACTCACCTCAAAACTCCTTTATGAGCTTTAAATAAACCATAGTCTTCTGTAAACCACCATGGTTTTCCACACTTCCCATGTTATAACAGCTTTGCCTGTGTGTACCCACTGCCATAGCTTTCTTTTTTTTTTTTTTTTTTTAATTTTTTTTTAACATTTATTTATTTTTGAGACAGAGGGAGACAGAGCATGAACAGGCAGGGGAGGGTCAGAGAGAGGGCGACACAGAATCTGAAACAGGCTCCAGGCTCTGAGCTGTCAGCACAGAGCCCGACACGGGGCTCGAACTCAAGGACCGCGAGATCATGACCTGAGCCGAAGTCGGCCGCTTAACCGACTGAGCCACCCAGGCGCCCCCATAGCTTTCTAAAGAAGCTGTCAAAAACTGAGTCTTACTAAATTAACCTGATAAAGCAATTTCAAACTATCCTAGAGAAACTATACCAACCATCCATTAGAATTGTGTTTTCAATAATAAAAGAAGATGTATTTATGAGCAAAATTATTTTTAAAAGATTGGAGAAGTTAGCCATTTATGTCACTGTTAAATCATTATGCTTTAAATAATAAGAGAAATATATTTAAAGGCAAAACATTTTAAAAGAAATTGAAGATGGCCATTTATATCACTATCAGTCATTTTTATTTCCTGTTGTTCAAAAAAAGATGATATGTGATATGAAAGGGGGAAATTATTTGTATAAATTATTAAAGCCAACTCTCTTTCCAAAATCAAAGTGCAAACTTATTCATCCCAACCCTGCTGACACATAGCTCATGTACTGAAGAGCATATTATTGGCATATTTCATTAAGCAGGTTTTCTTAACATATTCTCCTCTTTATATGGCCCCGTGGATTAAGGGGAACAACTTTTGTTATAAAATTAACCTCCATTTGAACATTGGATTTAGCAATTATTATCTGTTCATTCATTTAACACTAGGGATCAAAGATGGGTATGGTTCTGTCACTACACTCAAGGAACTCACAGCCAGAGTAAGAGAAAAACATCTAAGATTATTATGTACAGAATGAGATATGCAATGGCAGAGGAAAGCAGGTGTTTCAAAAGAAGCCAAAAGGGCATCTCATTCATTTATAAAGGTCAGGGAGCCGGTCTGTCTTCTTCCACCATTGTACCTCAGTTTCCACTCAATATATTCTGATCAAACTGAAATAAGTTTAATTTAATTTAGACATAAGCTACATCTACAGGAATTCTGTGACCTTAAATGAGATGCTCCTGTAGGTCACAGTTTCCTTGCCAGCAAAATGAAGACACTAATATTTACCTCATAAGATTGTTTTGAGAAGTAAATGAAATAAAATATATAAAGTACCTATACATAATAATTAATATATTAAGATTCCTTTCCCTTCTCTCTACATTCCAAGAATAACACCACTACTATATTTTAGCCTTGAAGCTAGAATTATTAATGTATATTAGATTTATTAATAACTTTCCCACTTTCACTAATTTCTATAAATACTTTCTCAAGGTTTTCTAATTTCAGTCTATAAATCTCCTGTGGATAATATGTTGATAGTTTATTACCTTCTATAAATAATAGTATTTCCACATAATGGGTCTAAATTTGCTTCATCAAGTGTCCTTTTTTAAGGACATGGTGATTTATTGCACAATTCTGCTCACATGATCCACACTATAATTTCATCAACTAAATCCAGACACAAGGAAAATAATGTATTTTCATTGAAAAAAAGATCAGAAAATCTCAACCCACCAGCCCAAAACTGCAGCATAAATCAGTCACCCAACTCAAGCCATAGGTAGAGACAGAATAACCTGAAAGAAATCAGACCTTGTAATATGCATGTGTGAGGATCAAATATGAACTACCTAAACATGTAATCACAGAAATCAATATGAAAACTGATACAAAAATGGAGTTCTAGCCAAAGCAAAAATAAAATTGCCCTGCAGAGAGGCCTCCAGCACTAAAAAAAAATACACAGGATCCCCCTGTAAACACACACACACAAAATACATATAAATGTGTATAGAAGATAATTTCCAAGAAAGAAAAGAAGATAATTTACATCAAAGAACTCATAGAAATTATAAGATATAGAAGATATTCATGCCGTTATAAAATTCAGGTGACAAAAAATACATAATAGATGATGTATTCATGATATGGTATAATTGATGTGATATGATTTGATACAATAGGTTATGGAAGAACAACCCTTCCTCTAAAAACAACTAGAAAAACTAAATACAATACCAAAAAGAAAACCTATTTGAAGGCTCAGAGAGCCACCAAGGCAATTAGGACTTGAGAAGCCAAGGTCTCAGAAAGGTAACCCAAGTAAGCCACTTTTACCGTCAAAGCGCTTGCAAATACTTTGCATGGTGTCTGAATCTGGCAAAAGAACTACAAAAATAGAGCTTCTGAAAATTCATCAGTATAAAGAGACAAAAATCAGAACCCGGGTCTCCTAAGGCAGCCAATAATTGAGTAACCAAGTTCCTAAAGAAAGAGAAGGGAGAGAAGTCTAACACATGATGGCCTTCCACCCAAGGCATTTGTTGGATGCTTACACTGCATAGGGCAAAAATCAAGAAGCTGAACATAAAGATGCTGGAAATAAAATATGAATTTGGGGCAGTCTCAAGTGCTAAGGAAGCAAAAATAAGAATTCAAGGCCTAAAGAGTGTAAGGGCCCCAGTAAACACCTCATCTGGACTCTCAGCTGGGATCCTAAAATGGCTCTATCCCAGGGACAGGGACAAACCAACATCATAAAGCCTTAGAAGGAGCACATCCTAAACTTGTAAGAACAGTTGCTAAGTTAATGAATACTGCATCCATCCTGTCTGCCTACCAGAAAATGGTGTGAGGCCTCTTTGGAGAAAGACAGTATCATCAAGAGCCTCTATAATTTTTCATATATAATACTCATTTTTAAATTGAAAATGACCAGGAATTCCTAGAAATAAAAATAGACCCACAGAGGACCCACTTAGTGGAATTATACAACACAGAGTTTAAAATAAATGTGATTAATATGTTTAAGAAAATAGATGACAATATGGAGAATATTAAAGAACTGGAATTTATGAAAAATAATTAAATGGAACTTTTAAAACTGAAAAATGCAGTAATTCAAATTAAGAACTTTGCATCTGTATTTAAAAGCAGAAGAAATTGCGAACTATATGATGGGTCAGGGTAAACCACAAAGGATAAAAAATAATAACAGACAAATGACTACAAATATATCTAAAATATAGTAAAAACTAATTTACATGTCATTGCAGTCCCAAAGAGGGAAAAGAATGAGAACATGATAGAAATATTTGAAAAGGCAAGGGCTGAGGATTTTACAAAATAAATGAAAGACATCACCATAGACTGAAGACATATTAACAAACTTCAAAAAAGACATATATATAGAAATCCATATATAGACCCATCATAGTGAAACTGCTGAAAACCAAAAATAAAAATATTAAGTCAGACAACAACCAAATACTCTACAACATATTCTGTTGGTGAGGCTGTGGGAAAACGAGCACTCTCATATGTTGCTAACTAGAATTCAAAATGGTACAATGCTGGGGCACCTGGGTGGCTCAGTCGGTTAAAACGTCTAACTCTTGATTTCGACTCAGGTCATGATTCAATGGTCATGGGATCAAGCCCCACATTGGGCTCCATGCTGAGTGTGGAGCCTACTTAAGATTCTC
Organism: Panthera uncia; assembly: GCF_023721935.1. Lineage (NCBI taxonomy): Eukaryota > Metazoa > Chordata > Mammalia > Carnivora > Felidae > Panthera > Panthera uncia. The sequence goes on from NC_064810.1 coordinate 133,676,458, forward strand.
TTTCTCTCCTGCCCCTCTCTCCCATTTGCATTCCCTCTCTCTCTCTCTCTCTCTATCAAATTAAAAAAAAAAAAAAAGGTACAATGCCAGTGGAGGGGAATCTGACAAAATCTGGGAGAAGTACATGTACTTTCAGGAATCTAACCCAAAGATACAGTGGACAAAATACAAAAAGACAGATACCCTGTGCTATTCGTTGCAAAAACATCTGAAAGAGCATAAAACTAGATACAAATCTGCATTAATAATGGAGCAGTTGAACAACCTGCGGTACATCCATACAATGGAGTACACTGGAGCTAAAAGTGAATGGGGAATATCTCTCATAGAATAATCACTAGGGTACATTAACTGGAAAAAGAAGGGTTTGTACAGTGTGTTACTGATTAAGGAATGAGAGAGGTAAAGACTATATATTTTAATTAATTTTTAAATGAAAAAGGAAACCATAAAAATATAAATGATCATCTATAGGGGGAGAAAGGAAATGGGTGGAGGGGAGAGGGATATAAGTTAGAGTCAAATATAAGGGATATAAGTTATGTCAAATATAACATATTTTGTAGCTTTGATTTTACAGCCATGTAATTATTTTACACAGTAATGAAACAAGGTTTGTGTAACTTTAAAAACCTGCCAATGGGCAAATATGGCACAATTTGAGGGTCAGTGCAAATTATAACTACATTTGTATGAAATTATACCAAAATAAAAGTGAACATCATTCAAGGAAATGAGTAAAGCATTAAATTATTTTGAAAACTCCTAAGTAAAGGGAAAGAATCAGGCATTTATCTGCATTTCCTATATAAACTATCACTGGGTTACCATATAGTAGATAGAATTCTGACTAAAAAAATAAAAAATAATAGAAATTCACATTTTGGCAACCTCTAATTAATCATATGCTCTCTATACATTGAGCACCAATGGCTGCAAACATTACAAAGAGACCACCATACATCATGTGACTCATATTGACAGAACTTAATTCCACCAGTGGAGTATTTTTGCCCAAAGCATAAAACATAAAACCTGAATCTGCACCCACCCATTACATTACTGGAAACACAGGAACCTTGGAACTGTTAGAGAAATCACAGGGATGCACTTAGCAAAGTACAGACTGTGTAAAACTACACACACACACACATACAAATGATCCTGTTTCTTTAACAAACAAACTGCACAAGATGAAAGAAATAAGTAAGGAAGGAGAGAGGCAGAGGGAGAAAGAAAAAAAAGACACAGGAAAACATCTATTAAAAATTTTTAGGGGCACCTGGGTGGTTCAGTCGATTAAGTGTCCGACTTCAGCTCAGGTCATGATCTCATGGTTCATGAGTTCGAGCCCCACATCAGGCTCTGCACTGACAGCTCAGAGCCTGGAGCCGGCTTTGGATTCTGTGTCTCCCTCTCTGTCTCTGCCCCTCCCCCCTCGAGTTCTGTCTCTCTCTCTCAAGAATAAATAAACATTAAAAAAAAGGAGAAAAAAAAAGAGAAAAGAAAAGGTGATCTGCAAAAAAAAAAAAAAGTTTCTAAAAATAGGGGTACCTTGGTGGCTCAGTCAGTTGAATGTCCAACTTAAGCTCAGGTCATGATCTCACAGTTCGTGGGTTCAAGCACCATGTTGGACTTGCTGCTGCCAGCCTATCAGCACAGAGACTGCTTCAGATCTTCTGTTATTGTATTGTAATTATGGTTTTTTTTTTTTAATAAACCCTTAGCTGAGGATGTGGAGAAAGGAGAACTCTCATACACTGTTGATGGAAAAGCAAACTGGTGCAGCCACTGTGGAAAACAGCACGGAGCTTCCTCAAAAAGTTAAAAATAGAACTACTCTACAACCCAGCAATTGCACAACTAGGTACTTACCCAAAGGATACAAAAACACAGATTCAAAGGGATGCATGCACCTCGATGTTTATAGCAGCATACAGCAAATTATGGAATTAGCCCAAATGTCCATTCACTAATAAATGGATAAAGAAGATCTGGTATACGTATACAATGGAATAGTACTCAGCCATCACAAAGAATTAAATCTTGCTATTTGCAAAAATGTGGTTGGAGCCAGACTGTATTATGCTAATAAGTCAGTCAAAGACAAATACGATATGATTTCACTCATATGTGAAATTTAAGAAATAAAACAGGTGAATATATGGGAAGGGGGGAAAAAGAGGGAAACAAGTCATGAGAGATTCTTAATAATAGAGAAAAAACTGAGGGTTGATAGAGGGAGGTAGGGGTGTGGGCTAAACAGGTGATGAGTATTAAGGAGGGCGCTTGTTATGATGAGCACTGAAATCAGAACTACACTATATGTTAACTAGCTTGAGCTTAAATAAAATCTTGGAAGAAAAAAATAAATAACTAAAAGACATCTGAAAATCCCCAAATATTTGGAAATTGAACAACACATGCCTAACAAACTGATGAGTGGAAGAAGTCTCAAAGGAAATTAGAATATGAAGTAGGTCAGAGAAAGACAAACACATATAATTTCACTCATATGTGGAATTTAAGAAAAAACAAACAAGCAAAGGTAAAAAAATGAGAGACAAATCAAGAAACAGATTCTTAATTATAGAGAACGAAGCGATGGCTACCAGAGGGGAGGTGGTTAGGTTACCAAGGTTAGGTGACAGGGATTAAAGAGTGCACTTGCCCTGAAGAGCACAGGGTGATGTATGGAAGTGTTGAATGACTATATTGTACATGTGAAACTTATATAACACTATATATAAACTAACTAGAATTATAATAAAAGCTTAAAATGAAAACAAAAACAAACAAAACAGTAAATTAAGATATATTTTAATTGATTACAATGAGAATGCAATATATCAAAATTTGTGAGATGCAGCTAAAGCAGTGCTTATACTGGGTTTCTAATGGAAACCAATTTGACAATAAATTTCATTTAAAAAAAAGAATAAGTAAATAAATAAATAAATAAATAAACCAGTGCTTAGACATTTCTAGCATTAAATACTAATATTAAAAAGGAAGAAAAGTCTCAAACTAAATGATCCAACTTAAGGAATAAGAGAGAGAAAATTACATCCAAAACAAATCAACTATAAGGAAAGAAATTATAAAGATAAAAACCAAAAATCAATAAAGTTGAAAACATAAAGCAAATAGAAAAAAAATCAAAGACACCAAAATCTGGTTCTTTGAAAACCTCAAAATAGTGATAAAGCTCTAGCTAGTTTGATCAAGAAAGAAAGAGAGGAGACATAAAATCAGTTTCAGGAATTAATGGAAGTCCATCACCACAGATACCATTAATATCAAAAGTTTAATGGAGAAAATATATGGATACATTTTTCACCAATAAATCAACTTCTTAGATAAAATGAACAAATTAAATATAATAAATATAAATTAGCCTGCAGCATTTAAGCCATCCCAGCTGATACCATATGAACCAAGACAAACTGTACCTACTGAGTTCTGCCCAAATTGAAGATTTAAGTGCAGAAGAAATAATACTGTTCTAAATTGCTAAGGTCTGGGATGGTTTGTTATACAGCAACAGGAAACCAGAACAAATGCTGTACTCAAACATGAGAGAAATATTTGAGTGTAATAAAATATTTACTCAAATGAAAAAAAGCTAGCTCATAAAGCAAGTCAACAAATTTCAAAAAATTAACATCAGAGTATATCTGTAAAATTAATCTGTAAATCAATAACAAGAAATAATTAGAAAATCTCAAAATATTTGTAAATTTAGCATTACTCATCTAAATAACTCCTGCATAAGAGAAAAATTATAATGAAATTTATAAAATATATTTAACAAAATGATAATGAGAATATGACATATTGATAATATGAAATTCAGCTAATGCTGTGCTGGGTAAAATCTGTAACTTTAAATGCATCCCTTAAGGGGGAAAAGGTTAAAATTCAATTGCTTAATCAAGCTGAGAATAGAAGAAGGAGAATGAGGAGTGCCTGGATGGCTTAGTTGGTTAAGCATCTGACTTCAGCTCAGGTCATGATCTTGCGGTCTGTGAGTTCAAGCCCTGCATTGGGCTCTGTGCTGACAGCTTAGAACCTGGAGCCTGCTTCGGATTCTGTGTCTCCCTCTCTCTCTGGCCCTCCCTGCTATGATGAATATAAGAACCTAATCAAGGACATGGAAAACATATATATAATACAGAAAATAAGCAAAGCCAAATGTTGTTTGTTTGAAAAGATTAATAAAACTGATAAATCTCTGACAAGATTACTCAAGAAAAAAATGGGAAAGTTACAAATTACTATCATCAGGAATGAAAGACACAGACTTAAAAAACTGAACACGCTATTATGAACAAGTTTAAGCAAGTAAATTTGAAATTTTAAATAAAGTAATTAAATTTCTAGAAAAACACTACCAAAAGTGACATAGGAAGAAAGAAATTATCCTAACAATCTAGATCTTTAAAAGAAATTAAATCTAATAATACATTCCCACAAAGAAATCTCCAGGCCCAGATATTTTCATTGGTTAATTTTTCTTGAATATTTAAGAAAGAAATAGCAACAATTTTACAAAAACTCACCTATACCCTAGGAAAAGAGAGGTTCATTTTTTTTTCATGTCAGCATAACCTTAATACCAAAACCTGGCAGAGTTCTAACCTAGGGAATTATAAAATAATAAATTTATGTCCTTTAAAGTCACTAAGTTTGTAGCAACTTATTACAGCAATGACAAAAATCTAACATAACCCATTAATGATAAAAACTATTACCAAACTGGGCATAGAAATGAAATCCTTAATCTGAGAGAGAGTACCCACCAAAAACTTAAGATAATTCATATATTTAACAATGAAATGTTTAAAGCTTTCTCTCTTAGACTGGGAATGAGATAAGGATGTCTTCTAGCATTATTTCTATTCAACATTGTACAGGAGTCCCTATCCATAAGACAAAGGAAAAATATTCAAAATGGAAAGAGAAAAAACAAAACTACAATTATTCACACATAAAATGACGATATGTACACAAGAAAAGAAACCAATCTGGAGACAAACTATTAGAATTAATAATTCAAGATAAAAACACATTAACAATATACAAAGGGAGAGTCTAAGGTACTGGACATACACTGTTCTTCGATCTGGGTGTGAGTGTCTCCATTTTGTGAAAATTCACAAAGCCATTCCATTATGGCGTTGTTTTGTACTTTTATACATGTATGTTCATACTTCAGGAGAAAGATTATTGGGGAGGAAGACACATAAAGAGGCTGCACTGAATAATGATTAGAAGTATGTACTCTAAATCTAGACTTCTTCCTGGCCCTGCCTCTCCTATCTATGCGTCCTTACGCAAGTTACTTAATTTCTCAACCCTTCAGTATCACTATCTATAGAATGAAATAACAGTATCTATCTACTAGTTTACTGAGATGATTGAGATAATACAAATAAAGTGCTCAAAACTTCCGAATGAACACTCACTAATTAATTATTAACTATTATATCCCATAGCCAAGAGACAACCCACAGACCTAACAAACAGAAGAATTCACACTAGAACAGAAGTAGTGACTCCAAAATAAGTATAATTAAAGGCTTCAAATAAATAAATAAATAAATAAATAAATAAATAAATAAATAGCTTCAAAGTATTTCAGAACATAAAAACAGAAATTTATGAAGGACATTTGTAAAAAAAAAAATCAATGGACTATTTAAAAGTTTTTTTTAAGTTTATTTATTTTGAGAGAGAGAGCAAGAATGCTAGCAGGAGAGGGGCAGAGAGAGGAGGAGAAAAAATCCCCACCAGGCTCCACACTGTCAGCGCAGAGCCCAACAGCAGGGCTCAATATCACAAACTGTGAGATCATGACCTGAGCCAAAGTCAGTAATAGGACACTTAACCAACTGAGCCACCCAGGCACCACAAAAGATATTTATAGGAAAGTATAATAATTGAAATAAAATTTTAGTACATATGTTAAACAGTACATTAATTGTTGGTGAAAAGAGAATAAATTAGAAGAATTGCGGCCCCTGGGTGCTTCAGTCAGTCAAGCATCTGACCTCAGCTCAGGTCATGATCTCACGTTCATGAGTTTGAGCCCCACATCTGGATCTCTGTTGCCAGCACAGAGCCCATTTCGGATCCTCCGTCTCCCCCTCTCTCTCTGCTCCTCACGCATGCTTTTCCTCTCTTGCTCTCTCTCACTCTCTCAAAAATAAATAAGCATTAAAAAATAATAATAACATTTAAAACATAAGTTAGAAGGATAGTCTGAAGAAAAACCCTAAATGAAACAAGAAAGATAATAAATTTAAACAATAAACGAAAGCCATGGAAGCTAGATTTAGATGCTCCATATTATATCTAATCAGAATTCCAGATGGAGACACTAGAGAGAATAGGGAACAGGTAATGGCTATTCTCATTATACCGAGATTTTTCAAGAGCAGAAGAAAGATTTGATTTCTTAAATGAAGAGACATACTGGGTCCCAAGCAGTACAAACAAAGGTAAATTCATGCCAAAATATCATTTGAAACTGCAGAACATCAGTAGTAAAAGAAAGCCATAAAAGCTCCCAAGGAAAAAGATTTCCTAGAATAGAAAGATAATCACACTGACATAAATTCTAATCAGCCACAATAGATGCTGTGGCATGCCGGAAGCGGCCTGCACCAGCTCAAAAAGCTGGTTGTCATATTTCCAGGAATCCTGTCAGACACTCACTATGGCAGTAGCTTGACATCACCACAGTGGGAATATTTATACCATAGAAATTGACAAATGCTACAAATCAGGGTTCTTTCCTCAACATCCAGAAAATATTTACCAAAACGTTACTGAATAATCCCAGAGATGATAAAAATCTCCAAAATATTGATGGAATATAGATCCTAATATCTTATATTATGTCACCCCATCATTTGAGACAGAGGGGAAAAGAAAATATTTCCAACCTGAAACTAAAAATATCTTTAATCCACAGACCTGTGCCAAAAGAAATACTACAAGCTATACTTGGGTAGGAAAAAAACCCAGAGCTAAGGAATAAACAAATTAGTACCCTGTGTCCTTAAATGCAAACAAGTATTAACTATAAAGGGGTATAAATAATTAAATTTATGTTTAAAAAGAATGTGGAATTGGGGTACCTGAGTGCTCAGTCAGTTGAATGTCTGACTCTTGATTTTGGCTCAGGTCATGATCTGACGGTTCGTGAGATGGAGACCCCAGTCGGGCTCTCTGCTGACAGTGTGAAGCCTGCTTGGGATTCTCTCTCTCTCCCTCTGTCTCTACCTCTCCCCCACTTGTGTGTGTGTGTGTGTGTGTGTGTGTGTGTGTGTGTGTCCCTCCCTCTCTCTCTCTCTCAAAAATAAATAAACTTAAAAAAAAAATACAGTGTGGAATCAAAGTAGTGCTCATCAACAACATGGAAGAAAACAGTAACAGTCAAGGAGATGTTGGAGCAATGTTTATTTTTTTAATCTTTTTTTTAATGTTTATTTTTTAGACAGAGAAAGAGTGAGCAGGGAAGGGGCTGAAAGGGGGAGGGAGAGAGGGAGGGAGAGAGGAAGAGAGGGAAAGAAAGAATCCCAAGCAGGCTCCTCGCTGACTGGGGCTCAATCTCACAAACCATGAGATCATGACCTGAGCCAAAATCAAGAGTTGGGTGTCCAACCAACTGAGCCACCCAGGCGCCCCATGGAGAGATGTTTAATAGACTAAAACTTTTGTGTTATTAAGGAAGAAGATAACGCAACTGATTAATTTTTAGACTTTGTTATAAAAACATAGTTTAGTTTGTTTGAGGATGCATTGGAGATAGCCTGACACATATTAAGCGCATGCTTAATATATATTTGCGGCATCTACCACCAAAGGAATTAAATCTTTCTTATTTTCCTTGAGTTGGAAAATAGCACTGCAGAAAAAAAATGAAGAATTAAATACACCATAGTCTGTACAAGTACAAAACAACATTAAGACTTGCTACTCATTATAGTCAAGAGAGATATGGACCTAACATTTAACATCACAACCATCTGGGCATGAAGTTATGATAACATGCAATCTTGGTCATCTGTATTCAGTCTCAACTTGTTCTATTCCTCTGCCACGTCTATGTCTCTAAGATGGACTGCAAGAGCCTACTACTCCTTTAGACCTCTCAAAACAAAATAGTTCTCAGAATATCATTGATCTGTTTTTTTTTTCTTTATCAAACATATTTTAAGTAATTCTATACAGGGTGAGAATTTTTGGCATTGCTTATCAATTCCCATTCAAGATGTACAGAAATATAATTGTCTCTGTGCCAGACTCTGATAACATGAATTCCCCTGGTCAATTATTCTTTCCTGGAATTATACATTTAGTAATGCTAAGATTGAAACAGGATCTAGAGATAAAAACACTTGGGGAGTAGGATACAAAGGGAGAAATTGCTTTCAAGTGGATTTGATTAATTCCCTTATAAATCATTTTTGCTTTTTTTTTAACTTTCACACAGAAGATAAATTTGCTACAAGATATACCATCACACCAAGAAAGAAATGCAGGGTAATAGACAACATCGGCCTACAGTCACTCTGAATTCTGATTTCCTCTTATGAATTTTCTCATCTCTTTTATAATGCCTTTAAAGTATACTTAATAATATTAAATATAAATAGACTGAAAAGTTCTCACTGAAGGCATCAGCTACTACACTGTCCTTGCCCTATCCAGCAGTTCCTTATGACCAGGGTGACCCAGTTTGCCTGGGAATACTCCCAACATATGACTCTTGTCTGGCATAAGTATTAATAATGCCTTGTTGCACACGCAGAGGTGTCCTCATTTAGAAAATAAATTTTATGGTCACCCTCCTTATGAGCACACAGTTATGACTCTCCCAGATGAAGTGTAGAGGGAAGTAGATGAATATTACTGAGTGCTCACTTTGACTAAGTAAGGTAGTCACCGGGTTAGGCTGTGTAAGTTATTTCAGTAACATCTCAGTACTACCGTAGGAGGTGAGTAATATTTATTACTAACTTAGAGATGAGGAAAGTATTGTTCACAGGGTATGAAGTGGCCACAAAGCTATATATCTGATGAGTGGCTAAGTAAGGATCAGAATCCAGGTCCAAAGTTAAACCAGTGCTCTTCCTCCTGCACCATCTTCCCAATGAAAGGAAAATGGATCAGAATGCCAGTATCTACCCCTGTGAGATTTGGAAAATCTGTCAATGCTCCTTACCAGAAGTCAAAGGCAGCAGGCATTCATCGGAATGCAGTTCTGGGTGGCCGTCTGTGGGAGACAGAGTGCAAAGATGCCCACAACCAATCTCTCTTGTCCCACACCACACCTCTTATGCAGCAGGTGGAGTCTGTTGCCCCTCCCTTACATATAGGATGGTTCTGTGACTGGCTTTGATCAATACAATGCAGTAAACTTGAAACTGCCAGGTCCAAGCCTAGGTCTTAAGCTTGGAAGCTTCCCTTTTGCTTTCTTGCTACCTTGAGTGACCACATAAAGAACTCCAAGCTATCCTAATGGAAAAAGAAAGCACATGAAGAGAAAGGTCAGGTGGAAGAAAACCAAAGCAACCCAGCTGACAGGCACCCCCAAGGCTCCCATACACATGTGAGTGAGGCCATCTTGGACTTACAGCCTCTCCCAGCCCCAGATGAACATAGCTGCTTAAGTGAGCTTGGCCATCTCTGCGGAGTCCTGTCAGGATTTCCTGACCCGTAGAAATGTAAGCAATCAATGAGCATTGCTTTAAGATCCTGAGATTTGAGGAGGTTTTTGATGCAGCAATAGATACCTGATAAACCGTCTCTTTCCCCACCTCTTTATCTCTATCACTCAACCACACACCAGATCTCATCTTTCTGGGTCTTTTAGGAAGCCAGGAAATGACGCCTAGGTAGGAAAGGGCTGACCTGGAAACAAAATGGACCAGTAGACTTACCTCCTGTCAACATTTCCCAAGCCAACCCTGACCCACTTCCACTTTGTTTTTGCCTCAGAAAAAATTCTAAGAATTTCCCCCATTTCTGCTTTATTTTTCCGCATCTCTACCTCATAATTTTAAGACCACTATCATATCCAGTTTTGTTCTTTCCTCAAGGAACCTAAAATCACAATTTTTATATGGTTATTTTTTAGCCTGAGGAAGATCTGTAAATATGTGTATATTTATGTGTGCATGTACTGGTTTTCATTTATATTTCTTAGGTCTCAACTAAGTCAAAATTACATTTAATTCTATACACGGTTGAATCAAACAAGATAAATGTCTGATCTCTTTATTTATCTCTCAGTGCCAAGTAATAATGTACCAATTTCCAACAAGAAGCCCCTTTATTTCTCTATAAAAAAATTCTTTAATCCAATTTGATTCATTCAGTAGTCACAATATGAATACGGTACATTGGCCTGAAGAGCTTATTCAGTATTTTTAAGAGATCTCAACTGTTACCAATGGCAACAAGAGAATAAGCTTGACATCTCAGACTATAAAAACCTTAGAGTCCATCTATAAGATGAGCCCAGCAGAGAACTGGGAGGTTTATGACATTTTAATCATTGATAATTTTGGTTGTTGCTGATGAGAAGACTTTTTAATGTGAGGAACTTGGAAAGGGTTCCAAGGACAGTTGCCAAGGTAATTAAAACAGCCTTGTAAATTGGTTTGAAGAATATGCCAGGCTATCAAAATGACCATAAGCCTATCTGACCCTCCTCCCCACCCTGGCCACCCCATCTATTCATCAGATGTTCTCAGCCTTAATTGAAATTGACAACACAATGATGACAAAAATGTGCCATGGCTCATGCAGCACATACTACTTCATAATCCCATAGAGAATGTGACACTAAATAATGAGATAGATCATTTATACCCTGCCAGCTCCTGAAAGTTTTAGGTAGCTTATGTTAAAAATGCAGTAAGAATAATGCACAAAATTAATATAAGGCAAAGCCAGCCTTGAGTATTTTAAAATTTATAAGAAATGAAGTAAAAAGAGTAGAAATTAACCCCCCCAAAATGCTAAATGACAAAACACAGGACATATGGATATAACTATAGCCTTGACTACATAGAATGGAAGAGAGGTGGTGGAAGGAGAAGTGAAAATACACTCATAGTGAGATGTCATGGGGAGATGGAAGGAAGACAAAGTAGAGGCAGAGTACCAAAATACTCTTGGTTCCAGTCTCCATAAAGTGCACTGTTGTAAAACTTTCAAGTGTCTCATTTAATCTTCACAGGAGTTGATGAAAAAATGGAGACCCAGAACCCTAGTGACTTATCAAAGGCTCACAACCAGAAAGTGATGAAACAATTATGTCCAAATTAAAGCTGTATGACTCCAAAGCCAACACTCCTTCAGCCCAAACATTCTCAGTCAACAAGGAATTCATTCAAGGGCACAAAGCAATACGATAAATAGTTTCATGCAAAGCAATTCTTTCACCCATGCAAAGGTGTTCCTTATGGGTCTATTTTCAGAGGACAAGTATGCTTCAGTGGTAAGACATTTGTATACAGTTGTTAAGGGCACAGGATACAGAGTAAGCAAAGAAAATTTGAATCCCAGTAGCATCACTTCCTAGCTGTGTGACCTTTATCAATTTACTACACCTCTTGCAGCTTTAGTTTCCCTGTCAGAAAAGTGGGGACCATTATGCCTCATTGACTGAATGGTGAAGGGATGACCTAAAATAACGCGATGCTAAGTGTTTGGCAGAGAGTTCTGAACACAGAACATAATAAATGTAGACTATAATAATCTCTCTCTTCTCATCCTTATAACTATGGTTATTAAGATGGCCATGATTTTACTGAAGTATTTATGGGTAAAATGACATGCACTCTGGGATTTACTTCAAAACACTTTAGCTTAAATAGGGGAGTGAGGGGAGTATTATATGATAATAGAGAAAACAAGACCAACAGATGTTTGTGACTGTTGAAATTAGATGGAACTGGTACATTGGGTTCATTATACTATTCTCTCTACTTTTGTGTGTATTTGAAATTTCTCACAGTAAAAAGCTTTGAAAAATGTTCATGGTTAGTACCCAAAGAACACCTATGTGGTTGAAAATTGCCAGGACTAAAGGCTAAGAAGATACGACTGAATTCTAGGGAAGACTGGCCTTTTCTCAGAAGGCCTCGTGGATCTGCTCCAGACCTGGATTGAGGACACTCTTATTAAACCCAAGCTGTGCAGCATGAAATTGGAAAGGGATGACCTTGTCCTTCAAAAGTTTAAGGACAAAATTTACCAATCTCCAGAGCTAAAGCTGATCATTTTCCCAACACCATCACCTTGGTTTACCTTCCTCCCATTTGCATCCATTGGTATTATCCAGCACTTTTATCCTTTCTGTTCGTACTATGGACCCCTCCCCGCAATAGGAACAGCTTCCCTGTTCCTTTAAACTTCCTTCTACCTGCCTGGGATTATAGCAAAAGTCTCTAAAGCTGCCCTTCTCCAAAAGTCCTGCAAATGATTTTTTCTCCATGGCTTTGAATGGCCCGATTTGCAATGCATTTCCTGAGTTAAATAAAATAGCATTTTTTAAGGCCTAGGTGCTTTTAAGAAGGAAAACACATTGTTATCTATCTGTATAAATTAATTGATCATAAATTAAGTAGCATGAGATTCCAGAGTGTGGGGATTGTGGGAAGGAGAACATATTCAGAAAGAGGAGGTCATACTGAGAGACAAATTTCACAATTTAGTTCTACTATGTTTCCCAAAGAACTGTCTTATGTCTATATCCTGTAGTCCTGCTCCTTACCAAGACTTACCTGTGCACTGTCACAGGTAGCCACTTTCTGTTTTCTAAGCTAGAGAATAATGACCAACTTATGCTTGGTAAGGTAGAAACGACTAATACAGTATACATGACAAGATGGGAACCTCCTAGGGAGACATTCAGTCCATGTAGAAAAAACATGGACCTTAGAATCACAGTGCCTTAAGAGGGGCGCCTGGGTGGCTCAGTCAGTAATGATCAGGTGATGATCTCACGGTCTGTGAGTTTGAGCCCAGCATTGGGCTCTGTGCTGACAAGCTCAGAGCCTGGAGCCTGCTTCGGATTCTGTGTCTCCCTCTCTCTGCCCCTCCCCCATTTACGCCTCTGTCTCTCTCTCTCTCTCTTTCTCTCTCTCTCTCTCTCTCTCTCTCTCTTTCAAAAATAAATAAAAGTTAAAAAAAAAATTGGGGCACCTGGGTGGCTCAGTCGGTTGAGCGTCTGACTTCGGCTCAGGTCATGATCTCGTGGTCCGGGTTCGAGGCCCACGTTGGGCTCTGTGCTGACAGCTTGGTGCCTGCTTCGGATTCTGTGTCTCCCTCTCTCTCTGCCCCTCCCCCACTCATGCTATGTCTCTCTCTCTGTCAAAAATAAATAAACATTAAAAAAATTTTTTTAAGTTAAAAAAATTTTTTAAAAAAAGAATCACAGTGTCTAAGAAAAGTAAAAAACAACTGGTCCTCTATTTCATTCATCAGTGCCATAAGATAAAATTTTAGGGGCGCCTGGGTGGCTCAGTCAGTTAAGTGTCTGACTCTTGATTTCAGTTCAGGTCATGATCTCACAGTTTGTGGGTTCAAGCCCCACACTGGGCTCTGTCCTGACAGTGCAGAGCTTTCTTAGGATTCTCTCTCTCTCTCTCTCTCTCTCTCTCTCTCTCTCCCTCCCCCACTCACTTGTGCTCTCTCTCTCTCAAATAAAATAAAAAAGTAAAATGCTAGACTTGTATTTATGCTATTAAAAATCATCTGTGCATTTGTTTTCTGAAATTGATTGCACTATGAAGGTACAACCAACCCTTGACCAGCTAACTTTACCTCTTCTTTTAACAATATCAATGTTTCACTATATAGCCACATGGAATTCATCTTAACAAAGTAGAATTTAACATATCAGTTCCATTTAGCATTTTCTCACAAGTATGAATAGTGACAGCACCAGTATTTCTAGAACCTTTGTAGTGAATTGCAGCCAATAGAATAGTCTCATTGTTTTGGTTTCACCAAATTCTGCAATTTACTCAGTTGTTCTCTCTGGCCCTTTGCACAAGTAGATTGAAGATATTTGTCTCCACTTAAATTCTTTTGTGAAACTTGAAATTACTTTCAGTATTAGTGGTATTTTTCTTTGAGAAATCAGCAGCTAAATAACAAAGAAAAAATTTAGCTAAACATCATCTTACAGATTTCACCCAAAAAAAGGGGGGTTATTTATTTATTACCAATCCAACCTACCCATTCTCTATCTCTTTTTTAGACAGAAGCCATAAAAGGTCACGTGAAAGCATTGTATTAAGAAACAATGGAGCTCAGACTTAAAGCACACATGGCCAAAGGTGCTGCAAACCAGAGATTGGGAGATTAGAGGCAGTGAATAATAATTCTTCAGGTCTTGCAAGAAAAAATGGCATCCAACAAACCAAAAAGCAGACTCAACTATGGAAAACAAACTGATGGTTACCAGAGGAGAGGTGGATCCCGAGGGGGGGGGGGGGGGGGGGGGGGGGAGATGGGTGAAAGAGGTGAAGGGGATTAAAGAGTACACTTACCTTGATGAGCACTGAGTAATATATGGAATTGTTGAATCACTATAGTGTACACCCAAAACAAATAAGATACTGTATGTTAACTAAATGGAAATTAAAATAATTTTTAATGGCATCCAATTAAAATATATTGCAAAAAGTGGGAGAGAAAAATAATGGAAAGAGTAATAAAGTGGATAAGACAGAGCCTGAAGAATTTTGGTGGAAAAAGGACTGTATGGATGCCTAATGACTGGGAAAGTGGAGTATTTCCTGAAGCGGAAGGGATTTACTGACAATGCTGAAAATACTTGGGAACCTGAAGAAAATTTAGATTGTCCAGAGTTAATTGAAGCATTTCTTAATTCTCAAAAAGGAGATACAAAAAGAAAACCTTTATCTGACAGTGAATCTAACGACAGCAAATCAAAGAAAAGAGATGCCACTGATAATCCAAGGCTTTACCGGAGGTCTTGACCTAAACAAAAAATTAGTGCCGTAGACAGCAGTGGTGAATTAATGTTTGTCATAACATGGCAATATTGAGATGAGGCACAGCTGGCCAAAGAGGCAAATATGATGTATCCTTGAATTGTAAATGCTTTTTATGAACCGAGACTAACTCAGCATCTATTTAAATTCCAGTTAGTTAACATACAGTATAATATTAGTTTCAGGGATAGAATTGAGTGATTCATCACTTACATACAACACCCAGTGCTCATCTCAACAAGTGCCCTCCTTAATGCCCATCACCTATTTAACCTATTCCCCCACTCGCCTCCCCTCAGTAACCATCAGTTTGTTGTCTATAGTTAAAAGTCTGCCTCATGGTTTGCTTCTCTCTTTTTTTCCCTTATGTTTATCTGCTTTGTTTCTCAAATTCCACACATGAGTGAAATCATATGGTGTTTGTCTTTCTCTGAATGGCTTATTTTGCTTAGCATAATACCCTCTAGCTCCATCTATGTCATTGCAAATGCCAAGTTTTGGTTCTTTTTGATGACTGAGAAATATTCCATTATGAATATATAATATATATATACACACACACACACACAAGTATATATGCACACATACACACATGTTTTATATATATATATATATATATATGTGCGTGTGTGTGTATATATATATATATATATATATATATATATATATATATATTCCATTGTGTGGTATATATACAACATCTTTATCCATTCATCAGTCAATGGACATTTGGGTTCTTTCTTTAAATTGGCTATTGTTGATAATGCTGCCATAAACACTGGGATGCATGTGTTCCTTCCAATTACTATTTTTGTATCCTTTGGATAAATACCTAGTAATGCAATTGTTGGATTGTAGAATAGTTCTATTTTTAACTTTTTGAGAAATCTCCATACTGTTTTCCAGAGTGGCTACACCAGTTTGTATTCCCACCAACAACATAGAGCATTCCCCTTTCCCACATACTCACCAACACCTGTTGTTTCTTGAGTTATTGATATTTGACACTCTGACAGGTGTGAGATGGTATCTCACTGTAGTTTTGATTTGTATTTCCCTGATGATGAGTAATGCGCAGCATCTTTTCATGTGTCTGTTGGCCATCTGTGTCTTCTTTGGAAAAATGTCTATTCGTGTCTTCTGCGCATATTTTAAGTGGATTATTTGTTTTTTGAGTGTCGAGTTTGATAAGTTCTTTATAGACTTTGGATAATAACCCCTTAACAGATATGTCATTTGCTAATATCTTCTCCCATTCCAAAGGTTGTCTTTTAGATTTGTTGAATGTCTGGGACACAAGAGGGGACATTTTTTAAAATATAATTTATGGTCAAATTGGCTTCCATACAACACCCAGTGCTCATTCCAACAAGTGCCCTCCTCAGTGCCCATCACCCACTTTCCCCTCTCCCCCACTCCCCCCCCCCATCAACCCTCAGTTTGTTCTCTGTATTCAAGAGTAACAGGGGAAATTATTCACTCTTCTGGGAGTGCTTCCCTGAGAGCAGCAAGCATGGAGGCCCCTCACTGAGGACAAAGTAACTGGCTGGTGCCAGTTGAATGTTTGTGTCCCATACATTTTTCAGATCACTATTTTCATGCTGTCTGCCTCTGGGTTGCTTGCCTGTCTGGAGGAGTGCAGTGCAATTTGGGTTCTATCCCAGCCAAGCCTGCTGAATTTTAAAACTCTAAATTTCAGAGACATGCTGTGGCTGGGGTCTGTGCTGATCTCCTGGGGAAGGGTCTCACTGTGCAGGGACTGATGCAGGTTTGACCGAGAAGGGCAGTGGCACCAAAATGCAGGGGTGTGGGATTTGCAGCAAAGCAGGCTAAACAGTCAGTGTCTCAGCACCCCAGCAGGTGTCTCTGGGCCCATGCTGAGGGACGGTGGGGGGAGGAGGGAGCACGGTGGGAGTGGCACCCTCTGGCTCTGTTGTCCCCAGAGAAGGGTCTCTACAAAAGCCACCTCTCACAGATGTACTCTAAGAAGAGTGACAGTCTCTCCCCATGTGCCTTAGGAAACCCTCAGATGGTGCCATCTGCCGTGGCATTGCTTGCCTGCCTTCTCTCCAGGAAAAGGATAGCACCCTCAGGGCTCTATCCCAGCCAAGCCCTCGGACCCCTAAAACTCCAGTCTTAGGAGCCCCACTGGTTGCAAAAACTCAAAGATCAGCCCCTCTCATTCTTTCAGACAATGGTTTTGGGGAAGCGTTCTCCTTGTGTGTATCCACTCCACTCTCTCTTGTCTTTCTCTGTGACCGGGGTCCCCTCCCCTCTGCAGCACCTGCAATCTGTTTCTCCCCTAAACCACATCTTTCCATATCCTACATTCCTGTATATAGATTCTTCTCTCCCTCTAGTTGTGCAGTTTGTTCTTTCAATCCTCAGATTGATTTCTTGGGTATGCAGAATGATTTGATATTTGCCTAGCTGTGTTTGAAAGACAAGGCAAGCCTAGAGTTAGTCCTCCTACTACACCACCATCTTATCTCTCTGTCTAGCACTGGTTACTTTGAATAAATACTGTCTGCGTTTTTTTTATCAGAAAAGAATATTTGAGATCATGTGTTATTTTGACCATTATATTATCACTTGAGGCCATATATTATTTCCTTTGCATTAGAGAACAGCTTTTCTAAATGTTGGTGGAAATCCCCATAGTTATTACTCAATCAGAATTTGTATTTAACTCCTATATGCCTAAGGACCATTCTGGATTTTTTGTTATTTGGGGTTTTTTCGTGTGTATATATAACACATACATAAATGGTTTTCTTTTTCTTTTCTTTCTCTTTCTCTTTCTTTCTTTCTTTTTCTTTCTTTCTTTCCTTCCTTCAACATTCACCAAAACAAAACAGAATTTCATAACCATGGATAAGCCCATGTTTCTTGGATGCCATCATTTTGAGCAACCTAAGAAATAAGTCACTTCAAGTTAAATTGAAATTTTTCCTAAAGCCCTAAACTTTCAAATTAAATAGATAATTTTATAACTAATTGGATAATTTAAATATAAAGTAAATGATTTAAATTGGACAATTAGGCTCTTTCCATAATGTGGCTATTGTTGAAAGTGCTGCTATAAACATTGGGGTACAAGTGCCCCTATGCATCAGCACTCCTGTATCCCTTGGGTGGTTTATATACACAATGGAATACTACATGGCATTGAGAAAGAATGAAATATGGCCTTTTGTAGCAACGTGGATGGAACTGGAGAGTGTCATGCTAAGTGAAATAAGTCATACAGAGAAAGACAGATACCATATGTGTTCAGTCTTATGTGGATCCTGAGAAACTTAACAGAAGACCATGGGGGAGGGTAAGGGAAAAAAAAAACGGTTAGAGAGGGAGAGAGCCAAAACATAAGAGACTCTTAAAAACTGAGAACAAACTGAGGGTTGATGGGGGATGGGAGGGAGGGGAGGGCAGGTGATGGGTATTGAGGAGGGCACCTGTTGGGATGAGCACTGGGTGTTGTATGGAAACCAATTTGACAATAAATTTCATATTTAAAAAAATAAATTGGACAATTTAAAAGCAGCCATATCAGAATCCATATCCATATTTTATTTGCAAAAGCCCTGAAAGACTAACAACAACCTCCCCACCCAAATGAGGAAACTAGAGAAGTCCTGGTGTGTTGTAATTAGGTAAGCAAAGTTAGGTAAATGGACTTTTGTATTATTTTATTATTTCATTTTATTTTATTTTTAGTTAAATGGACATTTTTGAGATTCCTCCTGGTGAACCATTACTTTGCATGTTGAAATGCCTAAAAGAGATTGACTAAATGTGTCTAAATGCAACTAAATGGGACTAAAAGGTCATGATTCAAGGAATGCCTAAAACTTCATTCTTGGAAACCTAATGATAATCAGATGGTTAAAGATGTCAGCAATTTAGGACCTGCTGCAATAAATGGGTGAACAGGCTTCTGTAATCTTAATCCTTGACCTGCATGTGTTTTCTTTATCCCAACTCCTTTTTTACATGTAGGCTCAATCTTCTCAGTATTTGGGTTACTGAGTTCTGCTTCCTAGCAGAAGCTAGGAAAAAAACAATAACTCTGTAGTAATCAGAATGTTATCCAACTGCATATTACTTACTTTAGTGTACACAGTACTCAATAAACAGTTTTATTTTCAAAAAGAAAAAGAAAAAAGAAACAATGTATTCTTCCCTACAAACTCTAGATAAATTATTAGTCCTTCTCTTTTTTCCTCACAGATAGAACTGAAGCCCAGAGATATTTATATCTATTCCCTTACTCTGAAATTACCTACGTAACTTGCTTGTGATTGAAAGCTTTCCAAAAACCATTTGGGTCTCCGTGCATCACTCTAGTGACCACATGTTAATTCTAGTAACTAGACTGCAGCCAACACACGTCACACATGTGTTTCCCCTGCCGCCAGTCTTTCACGCCCACACCTTATTACTAAAGCAATTTAAAGACCTGTATTCTGAAAACGATAAAACAATTCTTTTCATGTTATTTTTCGCTTCTAGATTTCTCACTTCAGTTGAATGGGACACGCTTACACCACTAACCAGACTGATGACCCACCTTGTGCTGCCCCATCTGTGTATGTGTAGACTCTCTTGGTCCACTGAACAGCCTTTGGCTGCAGTTGTTCACTGACCTGTCTATTGCCCCTTTCAGATCAGGAGTTTCTTTAAGGCAAGAATGATCTCTCGTATGCCTCTAAGTCCCTAATCATCTGGCACAATGCCTGGCACACAGGAAATGCTCAAAAGTTAGTGTTGAATGAACACATGACACATACAATATACTGTCCTATGAGTAAAACCATGTCTGATACACAGAGGAAATTTCATATCAACTTTGACATGCTTTTTTTTTTCTCTTTTTCTTCTCTTTTTTAAGTAGGGCCCATGCCCAACATGGGGCTTGAACTCATGACTCCAAGATTAAGAGTTGTATGCTCTGCTAACTGAGCCAGCCTGACACTCCAATATTCTCAACTATAACTGTTATGTGTCTAAATGCGGATTTAAAGTATGTATATATATTACATATATATGTAAATATATATGAAATATATGTACTAATTATCAATATGTATAATTAGTAATATATTTGTATATAAATATAAAATAATATATACTAATACATATAACTATATATGCGTGTGTGTGTATGTGTATATATACATACTCGGCCCTTTGCATCTGTCTTTCATTCTAGGAAATATCCTTTATTTCTCTGAGTATATCCTTCATTCTATTTCTCATTCCATGAGATTATATTTTCTCCTAAAACTCCTACTAATCAAATGTTACAACTTCTATATCTGTTCTCTCTTAACTGCATATTCATAGATTTATCCATTTATTCCATTTATTTATCTCTATCTCTTTGTGCTGTGTTCTAAGAGAAATTTCTTTAGCTTGAGTGCTCAGCTGTATCCATTGGTTCATGCACTAAATTTTTTCCCAGTACTATATTTCTATTGAGGTAATTTACATACAGTGACATGTACAAGTTTTAAGTATAGTTCAATGAGTTTTAGCAAATGTATATAGCTATCTTTCATGAAAGATCTCAATTTATTGTTACCTACAAATCCATCCTGAAAAAAATGAATAATTGAACTTCAGGAAAAAGAAAATGGAGTTCAGAGGAATAAATAGCCATATGAAGTATTACAAAAATGTATTCTTAAATCTAAAGAATCGTTTGTTAAAATATTCAAAATAATCTGACACTAAACTCCAGTTAAAATCAACACAGGAATGAGCAAAGAGGAGGAAGCAGAAGACAAATGCATACTACATTTTTTACTGTTTTAACGGAAGGCTATATAGACACTAATTAACTCTATACATAAGAACAATACATGTAAAGGTTTGTTAAATTTTAAGAGTAATCCCAGTAGAGTAACAACAACAACAAAAAAAGTGGATAATCAGAGCATTTTGGTAGGTCCATTGTGAGAAGGTAATATCTGAACTCAAACTGAAAGGGTGAGAACATCTTACCAGGCAAAGTGGGGAAAGAATATTTCAGACAGAGGAAAAAGCATGTGCAAAGGACCAGAGGCAGCAAAGAGATTGGCATGTCTGAGGAACAGAAAAGAGACCAGTAGAGCTGGAGCTCTGAGAAGAGTGAGAAAGAAGCAGTTAGATCTGAAAGGTAGGAAAGAGGCACCATGCAAGGCCTTTAGACAATTTCAAAGGTTTGGATTTTATTCTAAGTTCTGAGGGAAGCCTTTGAAGTGTTTTAAGCAAGGGACTGATTAATGTTTTTATGAAACCATTATGGAGAACAAGTTACAGAGGAAGAAAAATGGAATTCCGGAGAGTAGGTCAGAGGCAATGGGGACTGGGCTAGGACACGGTGATGGTGACAGAACAAAGTGGAGGAACTGGGGGAATATTTTAGAGGGAACACTGACAATCCCTGCCTGGATATCCCCGGATATGAGGGGTGACGGAGAGGAGAAAACTGAAGACGTCTCTCAGGCCTCTTGTTTTCACAGAAAAGCTGTTTTATAAGTAGGTGAATGGCTTTCATAACTGGGTGGCCCTCACTGGGCTAGGAAAGGACTCCATCTGAGAAGAGAACAGGGAGTGGGGTGGAAAACCCCTGCCCTATCTCAAACCGTGAAGAGGCAGATGCCCTATTAGATGTCCAAGTGCAGGTGTCGTGCACAGACAATACACAAACCTGGCATTGCTGAACAGTTCAGTGATCTTCAAACACAGGGGACTGGTGAGATGATCTCGGAGAGAGTGCATGGATGCAGAAGGCCCAGGGTGGACAACCACGCTTTCCAAATGCCAGCAAGTGAACAAGAAAAGGAGAGGCACAAAAGATGCTAAGGAACAGCTGCCAGAAGGAGGAAGGTAAATCTCTGTACATCAAATGATCATTTAACATGTAAGTATTTCTTTCAGCTCCAATTAATATTTAAGGATGGTGTTCCATCCAAAGAAAAAAATCCTAATATGTGCTTCAATTTTAGCTATGTGACTCAGTTCCTTCCATGACGCTGGCTCCCAACTAACGGCTGAATTTTCATTCAGTGATTGTTATCCTCCTTTTCCAAAATCTACATCTCATTATCAGGTCATCCTCAAAGCTACTGAAAGAATTACTAAATAATTCCCTTTTCTCCTCCTGGTTCCCTTTCTCCTCTTATACTCAATCTCACTAACGGAGAAAACAAATGGTGTTCCAGGAGTTGGAGTTAAAAACAACTCTTCCGGAATAGTTATAACTCTACCATTTGATAGAAAGAGAAAGGACATTGGTCTCAGGAAGATTTGAGTCTGAACCTGGCTCCATCAATTTCTAGTTCTTTCACCTTGAGCAAACCCCTGAAATTTTCTGAGCTTGCTTCTTCTTCTATAATGCAGAGAATGTTCCCACCCAACTTTTAGGATTGTTAAAAGTTTTAGAAATAATACACATAAATACTTGGCACAAAGTAGGATTCAGTGAATAGTAGCCATGTAATAACATTTTTAATTCCTCCCTGAGAAGACCTAAAAATCTTACTTTCATTGTAATTCAAGAATCCCTCTGCAGATCCATTAAAATATATACTGGTAATATAGTACCACGGACAGGCATCAGAGCTTTGAAGAATAGAAAGAGGAATAAAATATGCTCTGCGGCTTCACAGAGCTTTGCTATCTGCCACAATGATTCTCAAATTTAGAGACATGTCACAATCATCTAAGGAAACTTGGGGGGGGGGGGGATACAGATTCCAGGCACCACACCAGCAAACTTTGATTCAGTAAATCTGAAATAAAGTCCAAGAATCCAATTCCACCAATCCTACCTATGTACAATGACTCTGATGGACACCAAAATTTAAAAGCCACTAATTGGGTAAATGAGAACCCCTAGCAGGATGTCCTCCTAGTCCATGGTCCAGCATCACAGCATGGTAGGGAAGGGAAACAGAACTTTAGGACAGTTGACCATGAAGGTACTTTTCAACACTCATTCCCCTTCATATGGATTGTAATTCTAGAATTGTATTCCATACAGCAACACAGCTCAGGGGAAAATGGAGGCATACTGCAGGGGAAGTGTGATAGGAAATAACCTACCATAAGTTCCTAAGAAAGCGCAGAATTTTCACTATGGCTCTTAAGTCATAAACTAAAAGGGATCATAGAAATTATTCTGGAACGATGTCACCAAATGGCAAAGTAGCCCCAGCCTCCACCCCTGACAAAGATGAACAATTAGACAGCTATCCACAAACACGAGCAGCCCTGAGAGAGGTCAGGAGTCCACCCAAGAAACTTCAGCAACACAATAGAACAAAAAACCTGAGAATAACCACCCGAAAAGGGAAGGAAAAATTGTTTCCTTTTGCCTGCATCATTCTATCCTCCAGACTGGTTCTGATGAACACAAGAGGTAACTCCCCAACTAGAAAGAGTTCTCCCCCCCCAGAAAAGGGAGAGCAGAGTGAGTGACGAGCTTTGCCAGCCTTTCGGGACCACTTTGGTTTTTACTCCATGCAGAGACTGACAAAGCTGAGGCACATAGAATCGGCTAGGAACAAGGATGAAGGGCAGGAGCTACCAATATCAGCCATGGGCAGAAGTGACCATGGTTCCTAGTGCCCTGCTCTGCAGAGAACACAGCTACTTTCACCCCTGAAGAAACCAATGACCGTTACAGCTATGGACGCATGCAGATCTCACTGATCCTTACCTCACAGGTATTCACACTCAACAGATACCAGCCATCTGAGTCTCTTCTAGCCCCCCACCAAAGTCTGGGATCCAGGCCAGCAGCCACGGCATGGCATGGACTAGGCAGTCCTCTGCAGCTGCATGAATGCAAAATACCACTCTAGACACCCACAGCTAACTCCCACTACTGTGTGTACACTCGGGGCGAGCCCACCTAGCCATGCACTTGCACACCGCAAGTCTGGCTCCCGTCAGCCATTTCTACGGCTGGGTGCGTGCCCATGGTGAGATCTTGCAGCCATAGAAGTACAAACAGACAGCAAAGGCCCTATAGCTGCTTGCGGACCTGGACTCAGCCCTACCTCCAGTTGCTGGCCTATAGCACCGCATGCACTTACAGCAAGCCCCCCAGCAGTGCACCTGCGTGCCCCCGCCCGATCTTTGTCACCAGCCTCCACTGCTCTGTGCATGCTGTTGGGAGACCCTGCAGCTGGTACACCAACAGCCAGGGCCATCGAGGCTGCCAGTGTACCCACAGCTGACCCAAGCCTTTGCTGCTGGCCCTGGCCCAGTCCTTCTCTTTATACAAGCAACTGCAACTGGCCCCCACAGTTCAGTGCGTGTGCACAACCAGCTCCGGCCCTAGCTGCTGGACCTGGAGGCACTGCTGAGGACCCCAACAGCCCTTGCAACGACTATGGAGCCCCGCAACACTTGACAAGGACCACACACTTGTCAATGCTGTGGACCCAAGCAGCCTAACATCACACCCTCCTGAACCAAGAGTCCCTACACATCCCTGTACTTAGCATCCTGCAGGACTAGAACCAGGGTCACAGCACACTCCAGCATGCCCCCACCTGCGGGTGAAGGCCTTTCTTTATGGACGCCAATCCATAAAGGCTTGAAGAGGTGACTGCTTCTTCAAATAAAACAAAAGACAAAAATCATGTGATAATCTCAATAAATGCAGAAAAAGTATTTTACAAAATATAACATATTTTCATTATAAAAATATTCAAAACATTGGATATAGAAGGAATACACAGCAACATAACAAAGGCCATTTATGACAAGACAATAACTAGCATCATACTAATGGTACAAAGCTGAAAGCTTTTCCTCTAAGATCAGGAACAAGACAAGGGTGCCCACACTCACCACTCCTATTAAACATAGTGCTGAACAATTAGGCAAGAAAAAAGAGATAAAAGACATCCAAATCAAAAGGAAAGAATAAAATCATCTTTCATTGCAAATGATATGATCTTATATAGAGAAAATCCTAAAGACCCACCAAAAAACTGTTGGATCTACTCAACAACTTCAGTAAAATTTCAGGACACAAAGTCAACACACAGAAATTAGTTGTATTTCTATATACTAACAAACAATATGTGAAAAAGAAATTTAAAAAACAATATCATTTGCAATAGCATCACAAGCAATAAAACACTTAGGAATAAATGTAACCAAGAGGTAAAAGATCTTTACACCAAAAACTAGAAGACTTAAATGAAAGAAATTGAGGATGACACAAACAAATGGAAAGAAATCTCATGTTCATGGATCAGAAAAATTAATATTGTTAAATGGCCAAAGATCGAAGGCTATCTATGGATTCAATGCAATCCCTATCAAATTTCCAATGGAATTTTTCACAGAAATAGAAAAGACAATTCTAAAATCTGTATGGAACCACAAAAGACCCTAAAGAGCCAAAAAAAAAAAATCTTGAGATAGAACAAAGTTGGAGGTATCACACTTCCTGAGTTCAAACTGTATTATAAAGCTACAGTAGCAAAAACAGTATGATACTGGCATAAAAATAGACACATAGACCAATGGAACAGAATTCAGAACCGAGATAAATGCTCAATATACAATCAACTAATATTTGACAAGGTAATCAAGAATACTTAATGGGGAAAGGATAACCTTTTCAAAAAATAGTTTTGGGAAGAATGGATAACCACAGGCAGAAAAATAAAACCAGACATCTATTTTACATCACTCAAAAATGAATTTGAATGGATTAAAGACTACAATTTAAGAAATCATTAAAGGAAGGAAAATCGTAAAGGAAATCATAAAATTCCTTGAAAAACAAAACTTTGGGAATAGCTCTTTGACATCTTTCTTGGCAATTATTTTTAGGATATGACATCAAAAACACAGGCAACAAAAGCAAAAACCAAATATGACTACATCAAACTATAAAGCTTCTACACAGGAAAGGAAACCATCAACAAAATGAAAAGGTAACTTACAGAATAGAGGAAAATTTTTGCCAACCATATATATGATAAGGGACTGGTATCTAAACTACAAAAGAACTCCTACAACTCAATAGCAAGAAAACAATCATTAAAATTGGTCAGAGGAGTTGAATAGATATTTCTCTTAAAAAGACATATAAATGGCCAACATGTACATGAAAAGATGCTTAACATCACAAATCATCAGGGAAATGCAAACCAAAACCACAATGAGATATCACCTCACACCTGTTAGAACGGCCATGATGAGAAACAGAAGAGGGGCGCCTGAGTGACTCAGTTGGTTAAGCATCTGACTCTTTATTTTGGTTCAGGTCATGGACTCATGGTTCATGAGATTGCGTTCCAAGTTGGGCTCTGTGCTGACAGAGTGGAGCCTGCTTGGGATTCTCTCTCTCTCCCTCTCTCTCTCTCTCTGCCCTTCCCCAGTTGTGCATGCTCTTGCTCTCGCTTCCTCTCTCTCTCTCTCTCTCTCTCTCTCTCTCTCAAAATAAATAAATAGACTTTTAAAATAAATAAATAAAAATTTTAAAGTCAAAAACAGAATTACCACATGATCCAGTAATCTCACTTCTAGGTATATATCCAAAGGAAATAAAATTGCTATCTTCAGATATCTGCAATCCCACATTCATTGAAGAATTATTCACAATAGTCAAGATATGAAAACAACCTAAGTGTCCATCTAGGAATGGATAGAAAAAGAAAATGTTATATAAATGGAATAATATTCAGCTATGAGAAAGAGGAAAATCCTGGTCCCTTGAGGGCATTACTTTAAGTGAAATAACTCAAAGAAAAATAAACACCATATGAGCTCACTTATACGTGGAATCTGAAAACATCAAACTCATAGAAACAGAAAGCAGAATGGTGGTTGCCAAGGCCTGAGAGGGAGAAATGGGGATATATTAGTCAAAGACTACAAACTTTCAGCTATGAGATGTTCTGGAGCATGTTCTAGAGATCTAAGGTACAGTATGGTAACTACAGTTAGCAATTCTCTATCATATACTGGAAAGGTACCGTGACATTGTAGCTTTAATATTCTCTCCATATCAACAACAACAACAACAAAATGGTAATTATGTAAAGTGAAGGATGTGTTAACAACATTATTATGCTGAACATTTCTTAATATACACATGTATCAAATCATCACATTGTACACCTTAAACTTATGCAATGTTTTGGGGCACCTGGGTGGCTCAGTTGGTTAAGTAGCCAACTTCAGCTCCAGTCATGATCTCACCATTCATGAGTTGGAGCCCCACATCAGGCTCTCTGTGCTGACAGCTCAGAGCCTGGAGCCTTCTTCGGATTCTGTCTCCCTCCCTCTCTGCCCTCCCCACTTTGTGCTCTGTCTCTCTCTCAAAAAGTAAATAAACATTAAAAAAAATTAACTTATACAGTGTTTTATGTAATTAAATCTCATTGAAGCTGGGAAAAAAAGAAAGGAATTATTCTGTCCAGTGTATCTCTCATTGTGGTCTGTGGCCCACTACAGGGACTTCCTAGAGCCAAACAATGATGCTATGTTTCCAGGAAAGTAATGCGGAATTATATATACTTTCTTTTTGAATGGCTTAATGACATACTAGTTACTATGACTTTATAAAAATTTGACATTCATGAATAAAAATTATGACACTGCTAGGATGTACTGAGGTCTCCAAATTCAGTGCGAATTCCTCGAACCAGACTGCTGTGCGCCATTCAGCAGACGTGCAAAGCTCCTCCCCGGCACGTGGGCATGCATACACTTGGCACACCCGTGATTCTCAGAAACATGCTCTATTGGTGCCTCAAACAAGCTGTCCTGAGCCCACTGTGGTATGCTGCCTTTGTTATTTTAGCTAAAATACATTTAGAATTAATGTTTTACTTTTGTGAATTATTTTGTTTTCATGTATTCTTGGCATTCTGACTGTAACTTTGTTCCTTTTTTTAGGTTTTGATACATTCGTTTTTTTGTTTAATAACTGTAATAGTTTGCTATTGCCCCTATAACAAACCACCAGAAATTTAGTGGCTTCAAACTGCACAAGTTTATGTCTTACAGTTCTTGAGGGCAAAAGCCCACAATCACGGCCGTAGTCAATGTGCCAGAAGGGCTGGCCCTTTCTGTAGGCTCTGCAAGAAGAACCTTTCATTGATTTTTTTCCCCACGTCTAGTGGCCACCTGTATTCCCTGGTTTGTGTCCCCACCCACCATTTCCAAAGCACACCACTCAATCTCTGTCCCATTATCACATCACCTTCTCTACTGTGGTCAAACTTCCCTCTACCTACCTTTTATGAGGATGCTTGTGATTACATTTAGGGCCCACCCAGATAAACACCCCCGCCCCCATCCCAACACGCTTAATTTAATCACATCTGCAAAGTGCCTTAGCCATACAAAGTAACATTCACAGGTTCCAGAGATTAAGGGCAGGGGAAGGAGCATGATTCAGTCTCCCACGATAGCTATTGCTTTTTATTTTCTGCTTTCTTGCCCTTTTTTAATCTTGCCCAAATCCATAGCACATGTGACTGTGCACAGTTCCATTCATGTAACACCTGTATACTTAGTGACCTAGGCATGGTGGTAAAAGCCAGATATCAAAGTAAACCAGACATGGTGCTTACAATGTAGCAGGGAAGCTGACTTTGAACAAGATGTTACATCTTTAATAATGAGTGTTGCAGAAGATCAAGTAAAGGGTGCTGGAGGCATGATGAAGCAGGCAGTTATCCCAAGCTGTGGTGTCAGGGAAGACTTCTCTAAGATGGATATTTGAGCTGGGACGTGGAAGATGAATAGGACTAGTTCGGTGGAGGGGTTGCGGTGTGGTGGGGAAGCTCCTTCTTAATTTCTCACTGGCAAAGGGAATGAGTAAGGTAAGAAGGCTTCGGAACTCTTGTCCCACCTACCTGAATAGATGAATAAACTAAGGTCCACAAAATTAAAGTTACTTCCTAAAGGCCCATTATTCTGACTAAACTTTAAAGTCCTTTAGGAATTGAAAAGAGTGATAACAGTGTTAAACTGAGTAACTTGAGAACACTCAAACTCTGCCTCAGACCAGCTACTTCTCCCCATCCATAGTATCTTAGGAAAATACATCCACAGAGGGCAACCCGTGGTCATTATTAGGCTTTGGCCTCAATACCCAGTGCAGAACTCTTTTGGACTAGGCTGGAAGGGAGCCATAAACCTAAAACCAAAGTTGTATAAACCCATATTCTCCAAATGTCTCCCCACAAGACACTTACTAATTATAAAAGAGAAAATAGTAACTTTTCAGTATAGAAACCTGCAAGGCACTACTTGAATCAAGTGATCATACTTTACATCACCAATATTTAAACATATCAATATCATATACCTCCCAACATGATGCACTACGAAAGACACATCATTTCTGTGGTTTTCTTGCCAGAAATGCATAATCTCAATCAAATCATGAGAAAATATCAAACACCAAGTGAGGGATATTGTATGAAATAACTGACCAGGAATTCTCAAAAGTATCAAGGTTGCAAAAGACACATACACACACACACACACACACACACACACACACACGTTGTCAGACTGGAAACAAACAGACAAAACAACTAAATGCAATGGGATCCTGGATAACATCCTGGA
This sequence comes from Panthera uncia, assembly GCF_023721935.1. NCBI lineage: Eukaryota > Metazoa > Chordata > Mammalia > Carnivora > Felidae > Panthera > Panthera uncia. The sequence goes on from NC_064810.1 coordinate 133,706,109, forward strand.
CAAGAAAAAGAACACTAAATAAAGTCTGTATGTTAATTAATATTATTATACCTACATTAATTGCCTGGTTTAGATAATGACATTATGATTATTATGATTATTATTACATAATGTTTTATCATTAGGAAGATCTTGACGAAGGGTAGAGCCTGAAGTATTACTGCAACTTTTTGATGTCTCAGATTATTTGAAAATTAAAAATTATAAAATGATATATTATAAGCAAATTAGGTCCTCAAATTTAGACTCTATAAATGTTTACAAATAACAAAAATAGGCTAAGTTAGGTTTTCTATCAGACTTTCCAACTTTGGAGCCTGCCTCATCTGATAGTTTTATGCAAACGGACTGAAAAATATACTAATCCCTGTTATCTAGACCTTATCACCTAAATATCTCCAACCAGAACCACAAACAGCCAAAACATATCCTGAATCTGCCCATGTAACCCTAAAGTGGAGATATCAGATGGGAATGGGCTGGGATGGGTGTGATGGCAAGAAGGAATCAAATGTTTCATTCAGCATTTATGCAATTTCACGTTTCCCCCACTGCTAGATTCTTTCCCAAAACTTAAAATATCATCCATCAACTTTTAGCCCCATGTCGACTTCACAACATGAAAACAAGCTAGACCTTAGTTGCTTTGGAAACTGGCAAAGCAGTGCATGAATGTATAGCATCAAGTAGGGGACATGAGCTTTGGGACAAAGACAACTAGGATTCAGACCCTGACTCAGCTTAAATTATGTTCTATCTCTGTGACAATGAACAAATAGTCTGTCTATAAAATCCTTCTTCTGAGAATTGATAATGATAAAAAAAAAAAAAAAAAAAAAACCTGGCAGAGTTGTTATACGGATCAGATAATGTGTATGAAAAGCTAACAGAGTTAATGAGTTCACAGAGAGCACTCAATAAAGGATAGCCCAGTTACATGAAACAGTTAAGAGTTGGTGTTCTGGAGTTTAGAAAGAGGTTATTCTTCCATTTTTTCACCATTCATTTCCATCTCAGCTATCACTTAATTCTACCTAAGGCAATAATGTTTAATCCCCAAGAAATCTAGAGTATGATGAGTTCCATGCTGGGCATATTCTCTCCGTAGGGCCTACAGGGAAGGTGTGGATCACTTAGTCTCGCAAAAAATTTCCAGGTAACTGCCTATCTACTCAATGACCTTTTTTAAGTTTATTTATTTTTGAGAGAGAGAGAGAGGGAGAGCATTCACATGTGTGAGCAAGGGAGGGTAGAGAGAGAGAGAGAGAGAGAGAGGGAGACAGAGGATCCAAGCTGGCTCTGCACTGAAAGCCAGATGCGGGGCTCAAAACCAAGAACTGTGAGGTCATGACCTGAGCCAAAGTCAGATACTTAATCAACTGAGCCACCCAGGTGTCCCTACTCAATGACCTTTTTTAGAACAAATAGAAGAATCAGTATGGATGGAAAAAGCCGACACATTCGAAGTTTAAAAATGACTTCAGCAGATAAAGTATCCTTACACACATACTTCAATTAAGCTAATAAACTTAGATTACCAAAATAAATATGACTAAGGACAGCTATATAGAAATGCTTGTATAAACTGGGAATATTTGTGGAAGGCTACATAAGAAACCAGTTCCCATGGTTGTCCCAAAGAAAAAAGACAGACACAAAGGCCAAGAGCAGGAAGGAAATTAACTTTTCATTGGACACGCTTTTATGCCGCGTGATTTTTTTAAACAATATTCAGACTTGTTAAACACATTATTAAATATATAATTTAAAAGTAAGAAAAGTGGTTCCATAAACACTAATGACTCCGTTAAGCAGCTAGGCAGGTGGAGCATCAGAAGGGGATCATTGCTGAATTCCCAGCTCCTACATGAATAAATTCAGCTACTGTCTCATCTCATCCAGATAACAGACTAGACAAACCAAATATCTGGACCAATACTCAGGATACATTTCTGCAGCATCCTTTCCATCGTGTGCATGTGGCCTTACAAACGAGCTGGTTCCAACTTTTACAAACGAGCTGGTTCCAACTTTTGTGGAGGGTCTGCTGTGCAGAGACAGGTATATTTCATCCAAATGCCCATTTGTAAGTAGAAATAAGTGAAAACCCCCATGATAATGTCACTAGAGGTGAGAATAGCAGACTAAAAATAGAGGGTTGAGCACTGAAATTGGCTTCCAGGGTGGTAAAAGAGTGTTTGCCTTTGGGAGGCCATTAAGTGGGCAATGACTATCGGCTGCTCTGCCTGCAGCCTCTGCGGTCGTGGCTCTTGTGAAGGTGACTGTCAAAGTCTGGATGATATGTCACAGAGGGGCATCATGAAAGACTTTGCAAATGACAGAAATGGCAGGACTTTCCATGGAGAACTAGTTCTGTTACATCAATGCTCTCTTCTCACCTGAGCCACAACCTTGGCGTCCCATCCTCTCCAACTCACTGACGGAAAACTTCTGCAAAGGTCCCAAGGATTCTTCTCACTCTCTGATATCCATTGAGTACTTGCTACCAATCACTTCACACGGCTCTTAGTCCTATTTTAGCATTAACTCTACTCTTCCATTTTGACATCATAATCCAGTGATCACTATTTTCTATGAATTAATATTTCAGATGAGATATATCCATAAAGAAGATTCAGGGTACAAACTGACTAGTTGCTCTGGGGAGCTTGGAGTGTAAGGCTTTATCCTTAGAGGCTGCCTATAACATTAACTGCCAGCCACAACCCTGACAATAGAAACTTAAAAAATAAACTAAAAAAAAATAAAAACACGTTTAAGATACATAAAGTATACAGTTTTAAGTTTACAACCTGATGATTTTTTACATATGTATCCAGCTATATAACCACATTCCAGATAAAGTTTTGACTTCTGTGATCAGAGAATACACCTTGCATGATTCCATTTAAACGAAGCAGAAGAACAGGCAAAATTAATACAACACGTGTAAATCCACCCCCAGATCAAAATAGAGAACATTTCAACACCTCAGATGACTCCCGCTTGCACTCTCTCAGCCAATACCGTCTCTGCCGAAGTTAAATGCAATTCTAACACCATAGATTACTTTGCCTATTATTGAAATTCATCTAAATGGAATCCCACAGTATGGACTCTCTGTGTCGGTGATTCATCCAGATTGCTGCATGCATCAGTATTTCTTTTCATGCTGAACATTCACTGAGTGAATATACTACATTTTGTTTATCCTTTTTCCTATTCACAGACATTCAGGCTGATGTAGGTGTTTACAATGTTGAGTAAAACGATCATCCTTATGTATCTTTTTGTACACATGTGCACTAATTTCTCTGCTATATAGGACTGGAATTACTGGGTCATAGGGTGGGCATTTGTTTAGCTTTAGTAGATGTGACCAAATGGCATAAATTCTTTTATGAAAGTTCACAAAATTTAGAGAACTACTCACTAATGAGAAAACGCTTTTCCTCCTTCCCAGATGCCAACAGCACACATTGGCCTTTACCTTTCTAACTCTTACCTTCTCTACTTTCCCAGTCCTCTGTATCTGCTCAAGGTGATCCAACCTTTAATCCCAGGGTTTGGCCTGGGCAGCATGAATAATCTATAGTTGTTAATTATGCACATTTCCATAAGAGAAGGCATCTCTCCTGAATGACACTTCACCATTTTCTAATTAAGAATAATCTAACACATAAGAAAAAGTCTAGGTATAGGTTCTCAGAAGCTAAGAGAAGAGGCAATTTAAAGAAAAAAGGGATATTTAGTTAAATTAAACACTTCAAAGAAGTAAAAGAGAATGTGAATTAAGAAAAAAGTCATGGGTGGGGCGCCTGGGTGGCTCAGTCGGCTAAGGGCCTGACTTCGGCTCAGGTCATGATCTCATAGTCTGTGAGTTCAAGCCCTGCACTGGGCTCTGTGCTGATAGCTCAGAGCCTGGAGCCTGCTTCAGATTCTGTGTCTCCCTCTCTCTCTGCCTCTCCCCTGATCACATTCTCTCTCTCTCTCTCTCTCTCACTCTCTCTCACTCTCTCTCTCTCAAAAATAAATAAACATGGAAAAGAAGAAGAAGAAGAAGAAAAAGAAAAAGGCCATGGGAGTGAGTGCCTGCGTGGTTCAATCGGTTAAGTGTCTCACTCTTGATTTCAGCTCAGGTCATGCTCTCACAGTTCCTGAGACTGAGTCCCACATCAGCGTGGAGCCTGCTTGGGATTCTCTCTCCCTCTCTCTGCCCATCCTCTGCTCGCATGCACACTCTCTCTCAAAAGAAATAAATAAAACTTTTAAAAAAGAAAGAAGAAAACAGTCATGGAGTAGGGAGGATGAAGAAACCTAGAATGGCAATATGTTGATGATAATTGTAGCTGGCTGATAAATACATGGAAGTTCATTATACTCATCTCATTACTTTTGTATATTTTTAATATTTTCCATAATGAAAAGTTTCGAGGCATTAAATTTAGTCATTTTAAATTTTGATAACTTTTCAAAGGATGGTTTCATTCATTGGAGTCATTGTCTAAGAAGCATGGCCCAAGGGTATGGGCCATGAGAAAGGAGCAATGTAGATTCTCTTTTAAGAAGGTTTGCCATGAAAGTCTAGATGGAGATTCTGATAGATTGGGTGAAGTAAAGGAATAAAGGAAAGACGCAGTGGGCATTTAAAAAATCTACGTAGGGGCACCTAGGTGGCTCAGTCTGGGGAGCATCCGACTTCGGCTCAAGTCACGATCTCATGATTTGTGAGTTCGAGTCCTGTGTCGGGCTCGCTGCTGTCAGCACAGAGCCCGCTTCAGATCCTCTGTCCCCTTCTCTCTCTGCCCCTCCCCCATGCGCACTCTCTCTCTCAAAAATAAATAAATATTTAAAAGTTAAAATAAAAATATACATGAATATTAGGTAAGCATGAATATATTTTTAGGCAGAGAGGAAGAAGACAAATGATGCTATTCAGCTGCAGAGACCAGACTGTCAGGAGTTACACATTATAGAAAAGTGTTCCTAACCCACAAACTTGAAAATCCATCCTTCTCAGACCTCAAAATGCCCCATCTGCTTGCAAGTTCCTGATATTCCTCCTTTCTCCATTCCTTAATGTGCGGGGATACCATATTAACCAAATAGTCTCTTTGGGCAGTCATCTGATATAATAAAAAAGAAGATAGTAAAACAACAATTCTGTGACAATCTTCTGATACTTAGGCCAGTTTCCCTAACACAACATTTCCTATCCAAGAAGGAAGAGAGAGAATTAGTCACAAAGGAGTTAACAGCAAGAAGGGTCAAGTGATGTGCTCTCAGAACCAGGGTTTTGAGAGTTAAAGTGCAGGCAACACCCCCCTCCCCCCCACCAGGTTTCTTCATATTACTCTTGCTGTACTATTATCAACCAAGCACAGGCTTGCCAGGAGTTAGAAAGTGCTGTGAGGTGTTCCACTACCAGCACTGCTGTGGCTTCCATGGAAGAGCTGTCAAGGAATGAGGCCACAATTACATGGGCAGCGGTTAAATAGGACCACTCGGCATGAGTGAGGAGACATCTTAAGAAAGTTGGGGAGGTTGGTGATGTTGCAAACAGAAGGGATGCCTGAAGGAGTACAGGTCTTGACACGCTTTGAGGATACAGGCCAACAGGTCAGCCCCCAGATATGCAATGAAAAGACTGGAGCCACATTTTGTTATTTTTCTTCTCAATCACTGAAGAAGCTCAGTAAAATTACAGTCTCAGATACTGGCTTCCAATTCTTGACTAAAATCAACAGAAAAAAAGTGTGTGTATGAGAGCGTGTGTGTGTTTGTGTGTGTGTGCATATATGTGTATATGTGTAATATATAATAAATATGTATAAAACATATTTTTATATGTATATTTTTTGTATTTTTAATTTTTATTAATATTTCAACCCTTGATATGAAAATCACTGCTCTTGGGTCACCTGGGTGTCTCGGCTGGTTAAGCATCTGACTCTTGACTTCAGCTCAGGTCATGATCTCATGGTTCATGAGATCGAGCTCCACATCAGGCTCCGAGCTGTCAGCATGGAACCTGCTTGGGATTCTCTCCCTCTCTCTCTGTCCCTCCCCTGCACAAGTGCCTTCTCTCTCTCTCTCTCTCTCTTTTCCTTTTGCTTTCTCTCTCTCTCAAAATAAATAAATAAACTTAAAAAAAACAAAGAAAAGAAAATCACTGCTCTAAAAACGTCTCTAGAGGGGTGCCTTGGTGGCGCAGTAGGTTAAGCATCTAACTTCAGCTCAGCTCAGGTTATGATCTCACATCTTGTGGGTTTGAGTCCCATGACACCTCAGAGCCTGGAGCCTGCTTCAGATTCTGTTGTCTCCCTCTCTCTCTACCCCTCCTCCACTCATGCTCTCTCTCAAAAATAAATAAACATTAAAAAAATAATAAAAAAATAAATAAAAAGGTATCTAGGAAAAAGCTCATCTGGCAAATAGCCCCTTAAATGCCTATACATTTCACAGGAGTTGTGATCTCAAATGCCTTTTGGAACCAAGCAGGAAATTTAACTATATGAAGTACCTGGCATAAATAGAAATAAATAATAGAATAAAATGGACTGAAACAGAAAATATCAGCTCATTCCCCATAGTAAAGGTGACTGTTGTTCCATGAAGTTTGCATCATTTGTGTGAGTGTATATATACTGGCTCTCAACATAAAATGTATTTTTTATTGGGTATCATAATCACAAAAGTTTGAAATCCACTGCTTAAAGCATAGTTATAGGGCTTTTCTAGCCACTAAGTGAAAGGATCTATGTCTAAAATATCAAGTGGGTGACGCATCAAGGTCTGTGCTGACAGCTCAGAGCCTGGAGCCTGCTTTGGATTCTGTGTCTCCCTCTCTCTCTGCCCCTCCCCTGCTCATGCTCTGTCTCTCTCTGTCTCAAAAATAAATAATAACATTTTTTTTAATGTTTTAATAAAAAAAATTAAAAAATAAAATAAATAAAATATCAAGTGGGTGATTTGAGGACAAGTCTTCTTTACAATGGGATCAAAGGATGTGAAGGACTCACTCCCTCAGATGGTAATGAAATCAGTAGCCCTACCCAGAAGATATCATTGGTCTTTCCACCACTCTCACCAACTTTTTGTCTAACAGTAAACAAACCTGCCTCCTTCACCAAGGTTGGAATCTGAGCCTCCCAGAGTGTTTTTTTTTTTTAATGTATAATATGAAGGCACTAATATCTTCAGATTTTTTTTAATGTTTGTTTGTTTGTTTGTTTGTTTTTGAGAGGGAGAGAGAGACGAGGGGAGGGGGGGGACAGAGGATCCGAAGCAGGATCCACACTGACAGCAGAAAGCCTGATGCAGGGCCGAACTCATGAACCATGAGATTATGACTTGAGCCAAAGTTGGATGCTCAAGTGACTGAGCCACCCAGGCACCCCTTCAGATTTTTCAAAGTATATGAAAAAATATTTGCAATCTATGAGAATTCAATTTGTCCCCTTATCTTTTGTACTTGAAATTAATTCTACCAATATTTTTTCAGGATTTCTTTCTTGTTTTATTTCATATTATTTTTTCTATTATTTTCCTTAAGTAAACTCTGCCCCGTAACTGGGGCTCAAATACATGATCCCAAGATCAAGAGTCACATGCTCTCCCAACTGGGCCACCAGGTGTTTTGTGTTTCATATTGTTTTAAACCAACCTTGCTGCCCAGAGTCAAGTTAGCACGATGCAGAGGACCCACTGTGTCCCAGTATAGTATGTTCTTTGTGGGAGCATACATGCTCCCCATACCGTGTGCAATTCCTGTTTGTTCCTGTATCAACACGGTAAACATAAACCTTCATTTTCCTGAAGACTGCACTATATTCCAATGAGCTTTGAACATACAGAATACACTTTGTTCATTTAGCAAAAATGGAATTTCTCCACCAAAAGGTGTTATCTTAACCTGGGGTATGGGCACAAACTTGATAGAAAAAAATTACACCTTTATTTTCACATCAAACTGAAGTTTAGCACTTCCTTCATTTATAAATGTAGGCAACAAACCTCAATATTATTTGCAGTACCTCTGGTTGTGTTACAGATATTTTCATATCACATGAGAGATATTACAAATATCTCAAAATATCATTTATACTCATCATTCTATTGAAACAGGACAGTTATTTGACCTAACACTAGGCCTATTTAAAGTGTTAAGTATCATATGTATTGTGATATTTTTAAGATTTGATAATTTTATTTCAATATAATCATATTACTTTATAAGCCTATGTATTCTATGTTATGCATTTTTATAATTATTTTGAGAAAAATCCAATGGGCTCACCAAATTCCTAAAGTGTGTCAAGTGTTTGGAACATGCCCAGCTCATATTAGCACAATATGTTTTAATGAAACAAATAAAAATAAATTTAATGAGTTACTGGTGGGAAGTGGGACAGAGTCATGGTCTAGGAAGGCTAGGTGTTAGAAAGAAGCAAGTTAAAAAGAAATGGGAAACAAGTAATTTCACAGAGTAAAATCCTACTATGTACTATATGATCCTATTAATGCACATTTATATAATTTAATGCTTATTTATAAAGCAAGCCTTAAAAACAAAGGAGCACATTTTAAAGCTCTTACAGGTGTTTGAAGTCACTCTTTTCCAGCACTATATTTAGAGCTTAAAGATAAAATACTCCTTAAAAAAGCCAGAAACAAAGGTTTCTGCAAAAAGACCACAGCAAATTTAACCACTGAGACTACACCCTGCCTTTCTTAGTGTAGAACAAGTCCCAGTTATTGAACTACAGCAGATTTTTATTAAAAAATAAGACAGGTGAGGTTTAAGAAAAGCATTATCATCTGCACTGTGAAAATCTTCTTAACCTTATAGCTTTTTGGCAGCTCACTTGGGGACCTCCCAAAAAATGGCAAGTAATATCTTAGAAGATACATGATGAGAAAGCCAAACCACCACTTTTTGGGGTCTCCCCAGGAAATCCCCCGTCAACTGCAGACCTCCTGTCACAGTGACACTCTCTGAACTTGCCAAGTCTGAGGATTATTCTCTTTCAGACAGTAAAGTCCAAAGTGAGCCTCAGTCTTTTCAAGTTATCTTTTCTGCAAAGAATAGAGGCATGTCTCAAGGTTAGACTGTGAGCACCACTCACTGGGCTTCCATATACCCTCAATATATTTTCCTTAGGAACCAAACCCATTGCTTCTGTTTGTTTTTGTTTTGTTTTGGTTTTGGTTGTTTTGTTTTGTTTTGTTTTGTTTTTTACTATTTATTTTTGAGAGAGAGAGAGACAGAGCATGAGTGACGGAGGGGCAGAGAGAGACAGAGACACAGAATCTGAATCAGGCTCCAGTCTCTGATCTGTCAGCACAGAGCCCGACATGGGGCTCAAACCCACGAACTGTGAGATCATGACCTGAGCCAAAGTCAGATGCCCAACTGACTGAGCCACCCAGGTGTCCCCAAAACCATTGTTTCTAAACCTATATGTGATTTTCTCAGTCTCTTCCTCCAAAATACCTTTCAGGCACCTGTTTCTCTTAAGATCTGGCAAACTCCTTCATGTATCTTACACAGTCCTGCACAGCCTCCCCTGAGCCCAGCCCTCCAGCCTTACCTATGCAGGACCTTTGCATGTGTTCACACCTCCACGCTCTTCCCACCATCTTCCCACCCTCTTACCAAGGTAGAGCTTTTGCATCCTTTAGATCTCAACATTAATCCAAGCATCGGTGTATCAGGGAAGCCACCCACACTGCCCTGATTACCATGTTTCATCAAGTTTATGATGCATGTGTCTCTCCCCTTAAGTGTGAGAGTATGTCCTATAAGTAAATGGAGTCTCCCAATCACTGCTGGCCCAGATTAAAGTCAAATTCTTCCAGCAAGATTTGCACTTACCTTCGCCAATTTGCACTTGCCCCAGGGAACCACCAATCTGAACTCACTTTAAATTCTCTGCTTGAGTTTTTCGGACACAGTAGTGATGTGAATTCAGATGGAAAACCCTAAGTACTGACTTGGCATCAGAATTCTCAAGGGGGTTTTCTTTTCCTCCTACCACTCAGTGCAAGGTTGAGACCAGTAAGTTTCCTTGCTGTTCCTTACTCTGAGATCATTTACTTCTTATTTACTGAGTAGGAAAGCCTTTTGGTATTCCATTTCCATTGTAAATGACTTTTTTTCCTTAGTGGTACATAAAGTAACCATGCATTATAACCACCTCTAAGTTTTGAAGAAATACAGAGATTTAAATTCCCCAGTTTTCTTACTTGCCGCTGTTGTAGTGTCAGTTTGTTCCTATTATGTGATTAAATCTACCTCCTTTACTAGACTATAAGCTCCATGAGGACTGGGACGTGAGACTTCATTTTTTTCATCATTGCAACTCTAGAGGCTTGCACAGAGCTTGATTAAATATCAGGTGCTCATTTAATATTAACTGAATGAATGAATGGGCTGATGGGAGAATAGACGAATTAATGAGGTAACTCCTCTGCAGCATAACTAATACACATCTCTCTCTGCTTTACTGTTTAGTTTCCAAGATTCAGCCCTACCCTCTGTGGCCAGTACTACAACCTTCAGAACCCAAGTTCTGTCACCAGAGTCACTTCTAATTTAAAAGACATAAATAAAATACAATAAATGGTCTCCATCAAAGCTTACTTCAGGCCAAGCTTCCAAAGTCAGTGAAGACTGTCATACATTTTAGCCTCTATCCCACATGGGTCCTCACACTGTCATGTAGCTTCCTTCTCTATGTGGACCACTTTGTTTGCCCCAAAGTCTCACTTCTTACTTCCCTTCTCACACCAACCATCAAGACGTATAAAGCCAATGTTCTATTCTCTCCACATCCATTCGTCAACAATAAATAAGGGCATTTGTATTTGCTATTGTAAGAATTGATTTTCGTACAGGTCATCAATGGGTGTTAAAACCATTGGGTAAAAGGTTGAAGGTAAACAGGGTATCTTAGTCTCAAAGTATTACTCCATAGATCATCTATTGATTACAATGCAGAAAGGTGATCTTTACAAGGAAGAAATCAAGGAGACAACACTTAACCAAATTTAAGCTATGATCAAATTTAACATCATCAATAATGGAACAAACTGACACATGCCTCTTGGCAACATGCACCAAGAATAACTCATTATAGCTTATGAATTACTCTCGTCAAAAATGTTTAACATGTATATAATCCTAATGAAACAATCAGATGAATCCAAATTCAGGGACACTAGCCTGGACTCTGAAAGTGTAAAGAAAAAAAAAGGGGGGGGGGGGACGCCTGAGTGGCTCTGTCGGTTAAGCGTCCGACTTTGGCGCAGGTCATGATCTAGCGATTTGTGAGTTCGGGCCCTGTGTCGGGCTCTGGGCTGATAGCTCAGAGCCTGGAGCCCGCTTCGGATTCTGTGTCTCCCTCTGTCTGCCCCTCTGCTGCTTGCACTCTGTCTCTTGCATTGTCTCAAAAATAAATAAATGTTAAAAAAAAATTTTTTTTTAAGGAAAAAAAAGGAGGGGGACGATTAAGGAGCAAAACTAATAAATCCACTGCATGAGTACATGATCCTTGGTTTAAAAGACAAAACAGCTATAAAGTACATATTGGTATAACTGCAGAAATTTGAATATGGGCTGTATATTATGTATATGATATCTACTTAACTTACCTAACTTTTCTTGAGAGTAATCATTGTATTGTGTTTATACAGGGATGTTATGCTGTGTGAAACTTACTTTCATATACACATAAAGATACACACACATACACACTCAGAGACCGAGAGAAGAGAGGGCATGCAAATGTGGCAAAAGATTAACGAGTGATCTAGATAAAAGGTATAAGGTGTTGACTACAATGTTCTTTCAACTTTTCTGTTAGTTTGACATTTTTCAATATAAAATGCCAAGGGAAAAGTATAAAAGAATGAAGTTGTTTCTTTTGGTAGTTAGGGAAGAAGGAGGCTGAGAAAGGATTTGTAACAGTAAAAAACATAGCAAGGAACATGGTGTTTAAAATGGAAAGCACTCTACCTTCCAAGAGTTTCTCAAAGAAGAGTGATGCCGGTCTCTCATTTGGACTGAAGGTCCTTCCCTCTCTTGCAGCAAACAGGTGCTGATTCGTGAGATGTGTAGAGTGCTTCACAAGCACTTCACCTACAGTATGCCATTTGATGCATTTGATGACCAACCTGTGAAGGAGGCCGGGCAGGTGCTGTTACATTCACTTACATTCATTTACAAATGAGGAATCAGAACCCAAGAGAAAGGTTGTATTTGGCTCCAGTAACTACAGCTCAGTACATGGCAAAAAGAGGTCTTAATTCCCATCTCCCCTTCAGTCCTGGGTCAGTATTTGTCTCCACAACAACTGCTGTTCACAATACCATGACTATTCATTCATTTCATTGACTAGGGGGCACCTAGCTGGCTCAGTGAGTAGAGCATGTGACTCTTGATCTCGAGGTCATGAGTTCAAGCCCCACGTCGGGTGTAGAGATTACTTTTAAAATAAATAAATAAAACCACATTATATAAAAAAAAAGATGACTATCACACTTCATTGACTAGTATTTATTGTGTGTCAACCATATGTTCAGGATTACAGACAGAGAAAGCTGAATAAAATAATTATCAATAATAATCATAGAGCATTTATTCATTCAGTAAATTCTTATTAGCCTCCAAATGCCAGGCATTGTGCTGGGAGTGGGGATACCATGGTAAATGAGAACTTCTAAGAGACCACAGTCCAGAAAGGGAGACTAGCTTTGGACACAATGTGAAAAATGCCATCAGAGTAGAATCACAAATGCTCTAGCCAAATAAAAAAAGAGTACTTCTCCATCCCTTACCATAATAATAATCCCACTTTATTGGAATTACTTGGTTTTTTGGTTTGTTTGGTTTTTTTTTTTAAGTTTATTTATTTTGAGAGGGAGAGAGCACACGCCGGGAGGGACAGAGAGAGAATCCCAAGCAGGCTCTGCACTGACAACAAGACAGCCAGATCCAGGGCTTGAACCCATGAACCAAGAGATCATGACCTGAACTGAAACCAACAGTTGGATGCTGAACCAACTGAGCCACCCAGACACCCTGGGGAATTACTTGTTTTAATAATATCCACCTTCCCGGGGCTCCTGGGTGGTTAAGTCAGTTGAGCAACTGACCACTGCTTTTGGCTCAGATAACGATTTCATGGTTTGTGAGTTTGAGCCCCTCATCCGGCTCCACACAGTCATAGTGTGGAGACTGCTTGGGATTCTCTCTCTCTCATTCCCTCTCTCTCAAAATAAATAGATAGATAGATAGATAGATAGATAGATAGATAATTTTCCTTCTCCTACTAGGGCATCTGACCACTACAGCAGTCCCTGTTTATCCGCTGAGGGATACATGCCAAGACCCTCAGTAGATACCTGAAACCACAGATAGCACCCGAACCTTACACAGACTGTTTTTTTCCCCGTACATGCTGTTTTCCCCTCCATATATACCCATGTTGAAGTTTCACTTATAAATTAGGGACAGTAAAAGATTAACCACAATAGCTAATCATAAAATAGAACGGTTACAAAAATATACTGTAACAAACGTTTTGTAAATGTGGTCTCCCTCTCTCCCAAAATATCTTACTGCCCAGTACTCACCCTTCTTGTGACGTTGTGAGACCATCAAATGCCTACGTAACGAGATGCCGTGAGGTGAACGTCGCAGGCATTGTGACGTCAGAAGGAGGAGGACCTGCTTTCCCACCATGCTTGGCGGCAAGGAACCGAAACCCCGGAAAGCCGAACCGCTAATGAAGGAGGGTGACTTTATATGCAAAGCGCTGAGCAACCGTGTCAGAAACGGAGGAGGTGCTGAGTAAATATGTGGGAAATAAAGGCAAGGAAGGGACCAGGGGGGAGGGAGGGAGGATGGAAGGAATATCTCTGACCCTGAAATCCAATCTACCCAGTTTGGTTATACAAGATATTTATAACACCTCCTCTTCTCACAATCCATTTGCCAACCAGCAGTGACCTGGCAGTGAGACAACGTCGCATTATCTTTGATGCGACCGCTCCAGAGAGGTGAGGAAAGGAGGCAGTGTGGGTGAGGCATGGCCACAAAATCAGCAAACCTTATCCACCAGCCAATACAGCCCACAAATTCTCCGGAGGGCAAACCTTCATGAATTGCTTTAGGTATATCCATAGATGTTTTAGGGTAGTTCACGGAAGAATCGTCTCAGTGCCCCTGGCTTTATGCTCGGTTAAGAGCTAGGCGTTTCATCAGTGTTGCTATAAATTGAATTGAAAAGAGTTGTAAGGATGGAATTAAGTCATCAGAACCATAGTATGTGTGTGCGTGTGTTCATCAATTACCTATATCTTCAATAAACACCCTGCAGAAAACCTAGCATGAGGTCTCAAATTCAAAGCTTCTAAGGCCTCCCGCAGATATCTGACCTGCGCCAAGTTTTCAATATTCCAGCAGATGAGGAAGAATATGATGCTAAAGAGTCTTTGAATATTTTTTCCAGCTCATACCTACTTTAAGGTACTTGATGCAGTTCTGTGATTAGAATTATCATTGTCATTCTAAAGAGAGTATAATTCAAATGCACAGGGTATCACATGACAATACATACCAAATCCTCGGGTGCTCGAACATGAGGATATGAATTGACCAGATCAGGAGGTTAAAGCAGAGCAGAGCTGTGGCAAAATCAAAACCAAACTGGGGCGTGATTTCCATGTTCTTGACACATGGAGGCTTTCTACTTTCTGCAAATTAGAACTTCCCACAGTTTCCCAGCTTGGCTAAAATTTACTGCCTACTCCTCAAACCTGAATCCCTTGAAAGCAGAGCTCTCTCCTTTGTCAATTACACCTTTATGTGTTATTCCAAAAAAGGAAAAGATGAGCCCAGTTCTTTCTCCCTGCTTCCCTACTCCATTATAAAACTAAGCATACTCCGATATTGCACTGACTTCTTCAGATATCATATAATAAGGTAATGTTTATGGGTGAAAAAAATCATTTAATACATTAATACATTTTCTCAAGGTTAACATTTTACTAAAATCTTTAATTTCCCAAAGCAGGGAGTGAAAAGAAAGGATGAAGTTAGTTAATACTAAGAAAGAATACTGATGTTTGCTTCTTAGGAAGCAAAGATGACCACTATTTTCTTTCAAATAAAGAAAACCAAATAGATTTCCTAAGATAGAGTTGGTGATCCAGAAATCATTTAGGATAATAATAATAATAATAATTTATTTAGGGATTACTATATAAGGTATATACTACTGTTAAGCCTTTTAACAAATAGAGAAATCATAGCTTGGAATGGTTAATACTTGTCCCCAAGGTCATAAGTCTACCGAGTGATGGAACTAAAAGTGTAATCCAGGTAGTCAGATGCCCCTAGTGAAGGAATAAATTTCAAAGCAGAAAATAACAGTTTCTCACTGCAATGAAAATATATTTCCTTTAAACCTTGATGTAACTCATCTGTCCATAAATACAGGCAATTGTAATACACATTAGGAGGATCTGGCCTTAAAACATAGCTCCTGGCTCCATTTATATGCTGGAAAATTTTGGTTGTCAATATTGATTAGTCAGAAGTTATTTCCTTCACAGGCCAAAAGCATTTAAAATCTTCTGAAAGAGATAAACATCAAATTCTAAAGTGACATCCATTATTTACATAGTGATTGTGCACATTTTTGCCATTTCCTGGGCCCTTTACAATTTTTTATGGACCAGTACCTACCAGACATTCATTAAATGCTTCATTAAATGAAATGAATGCGTAAATGAGTATCACTGGCACTCTGTCTTGGGCAACTGCTTAAGACCAAATCTGACTGGGTGCTCTGATCCTTGGCTACTTCAATTACCTTTTGTCACCTAACAAGTTACCCCCAAACTTAGTGGGTTAAAACAATAACAATTTATTATTGCTCATGATTCTGCAGGTTGACTGTAGGTTCCGCTGGGCAGTTTTTCTGCTCCACATGATGTTGGCTGAATCACGCGTGTGGCTACATGCAGTGAGGAGCTGGGCTGGGGTGCCTCAGTGTTCTTTCACATGGGTTATCTCTGTCTCATCTTCTAGGAATTCTACACTCTGCCTCTCTGTGCCGCAGAGTTTCCTGGACTTCCATGAAGCTGGTTCCAGGAGAAAGCCTTCCAAGAAGAGCAGCCCCAAAATGCAAACACTTACAAGGTACTCATGTGGTTGAACACACACTCAATGTGGGAGAGGACAATAGAGAGCATGAATCCAGAGGTGTGGTTTATTTAAGCAAATGGTATAATAATCTACCTCATAGATCAACTTGTTTCCACTCTTATCTCTTTCAGTACAAACTGGTCTGGAATAGTAGAGTTGTAATCATCAGAATCCTTTTAGTTAGAACTAACAAAAACTCAACTCAGACAAACTAAAGTAAAAACCAAAATATATAGACTCATGTAATTATAAATTCAGGCATAGATGGATCCAGGTGCTCAAATACTGTGTTTGGGACTCTCTCCCCCTCCATCTCTTGGCTCTACTTGAGTAGACAATTACCTGTTGTGATTAGATCCCTGGCCGCAACCTCTTCTTGTTCCTTCTTTGGGGAGGAATTCCTCTATCTTGGCATTTTGTCTAGGTCTCTGTCTTCTGTGTGTTAGGAAAGTCTGCTGTATTTTCTGCTTCTGGGGGGTAAAAATGGCTATATTAAGAAGAGGTTGGGGCGGGGGGGGGGGGGGGGTAGGGGGACCCGAAGTTCCCTTGTCCCTCAAACACAGCAGTGTTGAGGCCAAAGGACTTTGAATTCCAACAGTCCAGGCTGCAGAGTGACAAAGTCGTCTCCAGGGCCCACGGGGATAATCTGGCTGGCCACAGGTGTGTGATTGCAAACTGGGAGAGATAAAATGGGCCTCATGGGCATGGAGGGGAGGGACAAAGGGGAGGGACAAAGGGAAGAGAAAGGCTGGGAAGCATAGGACTGTACCTGGACAAGAGAAAAACCACCGACCCGGACAGAGAAAGATGCAGTCTCTAACTGTGGGGCTTACTCCAGACAGGGGCCCGCTGCCCAGTTCACACACCTGGTGGGAAGGGGAGCCAGCCTTGGGCTCAGTAACTACTTCAGAGGCACAGTCTGCAGTGGGAGAAAGCAATCCCCTCCCGGGAGTGCTGTGGGAAGAAGGCATATAACCTTTCAAAGGACAAAGACTGCCTGTACCCACCAGCCAGAGGCCATGTATCGGCGGGGAGGAGCGGCACTTTCCCGGAACCAGGGCATATGGAGCCAGACCCCTTAAGACATCAGGGTTTAAATCTCAGCTGATCACCAGGGAGGCACCGGGAGTCGGGAGTTGGCGGAGCGGGACAAATCCCTTCGTTCGCGCCCGCAGCACAGTGAGGACAGCCTGAACAGAGTAGTTTGGGACACCCAGTGGGTGGAGGAGAGACTGGGGTGTCGCCATTTTTCTCCCCATCACCAACAAGGTGGGGCTTCAGGGAACTGACAGTGGGCCCATAGGGGAGGCGGGGCCCATACACACCAAACCACGCCCCTCTGCACCCAGTAACTGTGTATCTACTGGAGAGGGATTGACGCTGTGGAACCAGCCAGCCCCTCCTCCAGACCTGCACTGCCACGGGTTCCAAGGCACCCAGCGACTTTGCATTTTCTATTTAATTCTTGGACAGTTCTTAATATA